>NC_056726.1:1177606686-1177629186 GCF_019279795.1 Protopterus annectens | reverse complement strand
CGGGCTGCTTAATCACTGAGCCCCAACTGATAATTGAGTGGTTTCAACGAGCTGTGGTGGCTGGATTTCACGGAATCCCTAGTCGAGTTTTTGGCCCGTGTAGAGTGAGCGTAGGGGCTTGCTATACTTATTGCAACATTGAATAAATGAGTCGGGCTGCATAATCGCTGAACCCATACTGAAAATAGACTTGTTTTTACTGAAAAAGTTGTTTTACTAAGAAATTACTTGACAATGAGAGATGCCAGATTTCACTAACGGCCAACTATTATTGTTTCTCAGCGTTACAATGAACATTTATGTTTGAACCCTATACTTGAATATCTACTTCTGTTATAAAATGTTTTGCCATGCAAATTGAAATACCTGTCTTTCTACTTATTGTATGTTATAGATAGTTTTTTTTTTCTTTTTCTTTTTCTTCTCCAATGTTTAAATGTTTTGTACCTAGAATACAGCGCTACTGTTATTGAGAAATGCTGATGCACTGTAACTAATTTTGCTTCCAATCCTAAGCTCTAATTCACTCTCTATCTATCTCTCTTCTTACCTTATAACAGAGTTGTCAATTGTTAAACTCAAGCAAACTTTATTCCTGCCTACCATCTTCCTGGAAATTAAGGAACCTCAACAACTGAGCCCATACCCTTCACTACCAAGAGAAACCGGCTTACTATGAGAATTTAAGTATGCTAAGTTTCCTTGTTTGACCAGACTTACTCTATTTTTGTATCTCAGGTTAAGCATCCCTCCTGAACTACCAGCAGCCTACATATTTCCCCATCCACCATATACAACTCAATTTAATTCCTATCTTAATCTACCTCAACCATTTCTGTTTGCTAGCACATCACATTCCTTCCTCTTTTCCCCTTTAGTGCTTAGCCCCCTGCTCTGGTGTATGTCCCTGCAACTCTACAACTGGCCACAAGGTGGCACCCTTATTTTTTTTCTGCTGTTGCTTCCCTTTTTCCCACTCTTATGCTTATCTTCTGCCCCCCTAAACCTTTCACATCTGTCCTTTAACTGAAGCTTCTTCCAGAACTGCATTTTACCCTAACCTCTCTTACCTTACCTCGATTCTTCTGACTCTAGCTCCTCTACATACTTTATTTCAACACATTAGCTGACTCTCTAATACACCTTCTCTAACCTACTGACTTACCTATTAGTTCTTCCCTTTCACTGATTGTTTCCTGCTGAACTTCACTCTCTTGTGTCTTCCCGCTCCTTTCGCCCTTCGGGCTCATTCCGCTCCCCTCCCTGCCCCCAAATCCCACCCGCCCCTAGCACCTCTACATTTATTCCCACATAACCACACCCTCCTCAATCCTTACCCAACCAGAACTTCCTCCTCTCTCCACCCACCCCATAGTCGTCTCCTCCCTCTCCCACCCTTTACCACTCTGAACACATACCTGTTATATACAGTCTCTTACTCATCTCAACATGTCCTACACTCACCTTCATCTCCTACTACTAACTCTTTTAACTATTCTTTCCTCTACCTACCACATAACCTACTATGAGCAACCTTTAAATCCTACTTTTAGCACTCCACACAGACAAACCCTAGCTACCCCCCCAACTACACTTACAACCCATCTCAGTCCTATATACAGCAACTCATATCTTGAACCTAAATATCATCGTCTCTCACACATCAAATACCTTATTCTTAGACTCACAAAACACTTGTACTGCTTCAAGCCCTCACAATTAACTCACCTTATTCAAGGTTTATCATTAATTGATGGGGACAATACACCCCAACCCAGGCCCAAACACCTTCATACTATCCCCTAATTCCCAACAATTGAAAACTATGCCTACACCACATACTAAACCTCCTAAATCTCTCACAATAGCTCATCTTAACATCCGTAGCATATGCAACAAACTTCCTGCTCTTCACGCCTTACTAGAAGTCCAACAATTTGACATTCTCTGTCTTACTGAAACCTGGCTCAAACCCACAATAAAAGATAATGAAATTATACCCCCTGGCTATAACATCCTAAGACAAGACCGTCTTTATAAAAAAGGGGGCGGAGTAGCTATACTCTTCAAAACTGGACTGGAAGTAAGTAAATCAGCTCATACCCCTCCATATGACACTAATGCTGAACTTATTATTTCCAAACTCTCCCTCAACCCACACAAAACTATTAACATTATCTGCACTTATCTTCCCCCAGGCAACAATCCCCCCATACTAGAAGACCTACTTAACTGGTTTTCAATTAATCTCCTTCAAGAAACAATATTATTAGGTGACTTTAATATTGATTGGAATGTATGCAAACAAACTAATCCATCTACTCTTATTAACCTGCACGGATTCTACCAAACGATTAACTCCACAACTAGAACAAATAAAAACAATAATAAAGAAACCATTCTCGACTGGATCTTGACTAATAGTCCCCAACAAAAGTATTCAACAGGTACACTCCCAGATGACCTTAGTGACCACTCTCTCACATACATCATTAGGCACAAAACTCATCTAACAACACCTCCCCTAATTCGCTTATCTCGCAGCAAAAACCATTTTGACCCCCATCAGTTTCAAAATAAACTTAATCTAATTAACTGGTCTCCTCTAAAAACTCTCCCAATAGATGACGCTGTTAACCACTTTAATAATACCTTTCTTACTATTCTTGATCATCATGCCCCCATGCGTTCAATTCGCATGAAATATAAGACAGCTCAATGGCTTACAAGCAACAGTAAACAACTAATCCTTAGTAGGAATAAAGCCTGGACTAAATGGCAAACCACTAAAGACTCTTTTGATCACCTTAGCTTCAATCAAAAAAGGAACATGACAAAGCTAGCTATCATAAAGGATAAAAAGAACTTTTACACCCAGCTACAGCAATCCTCCCACCCCAACCACAAAAATTTTGGAAATCTATTAACACACTTCTATCCCCAGGCAAAGTTGAAACTCCCAATCCACTAGGCTCCTGCCCTGACTCTCCCTTACAAACAGCAAATGCATTCAATAACTTCTTTACTTCAACAATACTTAAACTGGCTAACCAACAAAGCCCTGACCCCTCTTTACTAGGTAACCCAAGCTGCACTCCACCACTATTCCAACTTAAACCCATATCCACCTCCTATATTCTAAATCTACTTCAAAAACTTAAACCTTCCACCCCTTCAGCCGAGAAATTGCCCGCCGAATATCTCCAGCTAGGTGCTAAAGCTATTGCCTACCCTATCTCCATACTAATCGACAGAACCATAAAAGAAAGTACTATACCTTCACTCTGGAAAATCTCTCACATCATCCCCCTCTTCAAAGGGGGTGATTCATTTGAGTATTCTAACTACCGCCCTATAGCACTGCTATCTCCTATTGCAAAAATTATGGAGAAATGCATCCACAAACAGTTACTAAATCACCTCCTATCCAATAATCTCCTCGCTAACTGCCAACATGGCTTTCGTCCTTGCCATAGCACCACCACAGCCTTATTATCCTTTATTGACTCCATTAATATAAACCAGAATAGCAATCTTCTTTCATCAGCATTCTTTGTAGACCTGTCAAAAGCCTTTGATATGGTGAATCACCAACTTCTCCTACATCGTTTAAAATCTCTCTCTCTCTCGATAATCTTGCCTTAAGTTGGTTTACTTCCTATCTTCAAAATCGGAAACAAGCTGTTTTATGGAACAACAATCTTTCTGAACTTCTCCCCACCACTTTAGGAGTCCCTCAGGGCTCCATCTTAGGTCCTCTTTTATTTTCCATCTTTATTAACGACCTGTATCTTGCCACCCCCCTAACTACTTGTATTCAGTACGCCAATGACAACACCATCATTTGCTCTGCCACAAACCAAGCTGACCTCAACTCCCTTACCCAAAAAAACATTTACATCTCTAGAGCAATGGTTCACCAATCACTGTCTTCTCTTAAACCCTAAGAAAACTAAACTTCTCCTCTTTTCACCCACACACCTGTCTCCCTCTATTAATTTCACACTTACTTCTAACAATGGCACCCTTATCTCTCCTGACCAAACAACCAAACTTTTGGGTATTACTATTGACAACCTACATAAATTTGATTTTCATATCAACTCTATCATAAAAGCAACTAATCGAAAACTAGGATCTCTCTACAGAATCAAATCTTTCCTAACTCCTGATGCAAGAACTACCATAGCTAGAACACATCTTATCTCTACACTACTATATGCTTCCCCAATATATACTAATCTTTCTAAACAAAACATCAATAAGCTTACTACAGCCTACAACAACATTGCCAGATTTGCCACTGCCTCTCCATATAAAACACATCACTGTCCGAACCTCCTTAACCTAGAGTGGCTAGAGTTACCCCACCTAATTCAATACTATCAGCTTACAATTGCCCATAAAGCCCTTTACCACACTGAAAATATACCAATGCTCTCCACCCTTATAAAACCCTACAACAACTTAAAAACACTACGCTCTTCTAACAAAATACTGATTCAAACTTCCCTATCAAAGAACACGGCAGGTGACTCTATATTTTCCAACTCAGTTGGTAAAATTTGGAATCAACTTCCTCCAGACCTTATAGCCCAAACTTCCATCACACTATTTAAAACTAAACTGAAACACTTTCTAACTAATCACTGGCTTTGCTCTTGCAATAACCCCAGCTGATCTCTTACCTTCTACCTTCTCCTGTATCCTTTACACTTTCTCCCAACTCTATTTCTTCAATTTATTTTTCATTTCTACTTGAGAAATGGACTCTCTCAACTACAAACTATACTTTTCTAGTAACACTATTGTTAGCTTTTAAACAATTTATCTACTTCTGTCACATATTTTCCACACCTGTACTTAAGTAACTTTCTTGTCTCTCTATCACCTTTTTTGAACTTCCTGAAATTGTGGTTTAAATGCCTTGTTTAGTTGTGGTTTAAATGCCTTGTTTAGTTGTGGTTTAAATGCCTTGTGTATTTTGTATGTACTTTTTGTTACCATGTAGTAGATAGCGGAGCTATTCTCCACGGGCTTCCACTGAAAATGGACATGTATCCAGTTGGACTAGCCCGGTTAACAAATGTAAAATAAAAATAAATAAAATAAATAAATATTCCTGTACATGAAGGCTATTTTAGCTTTATATTTTGTTTGGGGATGCTTAAGCTCTATGGTTCCCATAGTCAGTGCATGGTTTATTCACAAATGCCTTACAGTTTGTTTTCAAATAATGGCACTGTATTTTAGAACTTATTATCTTTGCCTGATTTCACTCTTCTGTAGCTAGCTAGGTGATGTTAGGTGATGCTAAGTGATGCTAAGTGATGCTAGGCAATGCTAGGCGATGCTAGGTGATGCTAAGTGATACTATGTGATGCTAGGCGATGCTAGGTGATGCTATGTGATGCTAGGAGATGCTAGGTGATGCTAGGTGATGCTAGGTGATGCTAGGTGATGCTTGGTGATGCTTGGTGATGCTAGGTGATGCTAGGTGATGCTTGGTGATGCTTGGTGATGCTTGGTGATGCTAGGTGATGCTAGGTGATGCTTGGTGATGCTTGGTCATGCTAGGTGATGCTTGGTCATGCTAGGTGATACGAGGTGATGCTAGGTGATGCTTGGTGATGCTTGGTGATGCTAGGTGATGATTGGTGATGCTAGGTGATGTTATGTGATGCTAGGTGATGCTTGGTGGTGCTAGGTGATGCTAGGTGATGCTAGGTGATGATATGTGATGCTATGTGATGCTAGGTGATGCTATGTGATGCTAGGTGATGCTTGGTGATGCTTGGTGATGCTAAGTGATGCTAGGTGATGCTAGGTGATGCTAGGTGATGCTAGGTGATGCTTGGTGATGCTTGATGATGCTTGGTGATGCTAGGTGATGCTAGGTGATGCTTGGTTATGCTAGGTGATGCTAGATGATGCTTGGCCATGCTAGGTGATGCGAGGTGATGCTTGGTGATGCTAGGTGATGCTAGGTGATGCTAAGTGATGCTAGGTGATGATTGGTGATACTAGGTGATGTTATGTGATGCTAGGTGATGCTTGGTGGTGCTAGGTGATGATATGTGATGCTATGTGATGCTAGGTGATGCTATGTGATGCTAGGTGATGCTAGGTGATGCTAGGTGATGCTTGGTGATGCTAGGCGATGCTTGGTGATGCTAGGCGATGCTAGGTGATGCTTGGTGATGCTTGGTGAGGCTAGGTGATGCTTGGTGATGCTAAGTGATGCTAAGTGATGCTAGGTGATGCTAGGAGATTCTTCAGGTATTCTACAAAATGGCCTTACAAAAACAGATGCTTGGTGCCAGATCCACAGGCTCAAGCTCAATGCCAAGAAATGTATAGTTATCCCCTTTGGGAAAAAAAATGTACCCATGAATTACCACATAGGTGGCAGTACACTAAATACCGAAAGTGTGATAAGAGACTTAGGGACACAGGTAGACAGTGGTCTCACCTTCGATAACCACATTACCACAACAGTCAGGAAGTCCTTCTATGTGGCACACCTCATCACTAAGGGCTTTTCATCCAGAAAAAAGGTCATTGTCCCACTGTACTCATCCCTCATTAGACCCATTATAGCATGCAATGCCCCGTTTGGTATGTACCTCTTAAGACATCTGCAACAACTGGAAAGGCCGCAGAAATACCTAACTAAAAGAATCACAGGCCTAAAGCAGATGCCCTATGCTGACTGTCTAAACCTTGTCATGACAATGAACAAAACATGCTTGAGGGATAGGTTCCTCACCCATAGATGCCCCAGACTCTGGAATAGACTGCCCATACATGTTAAGCAGAGCGCCTCTTTGGCCCTCTTCAAAAGGAAACTTGACGACTGGATGGGAGATAGGTGATTCACCCCGGGGATCACATCAGTCACCCTTCTAGACAGGGGTGCAGGGAAGTAAATATTGTGGTAAGAAATAGCCAGGCGATTGTTATGGCTACACTTGTATAGGCCCTAGGGCCGATAGTCTATTACTAACCTATGAACCTATGATGTAGGTGATGCCCTTTGCATGTGCATAATCATGTATGTAACAATATTTACTGTCTCATTTATTTTATTGATATTTGTTTCCTGGGAAGGTCCAGCTGTTTATCAAAATACCCATTTTCAGTGGACGTCCAGATAGAAAAGCTCCCCAGAGTTAGATAACATCAAATATAACAGTAGCATATATGTAATTAAAAAAGCTTGTTAACATAGAATTTGAACATAGAATTTGATAGTAGAATGCATAGTAAACAAAACAGCATTAGGAGACACCAGTGACAATTACATAAAACAATCAATAATACGAAAGCATTAGAGGTATAATCTGATAAACTCTCTCAACTAGGCATCAATCCATATGTTACCAGATGAGTAGCAAACTGGCTCACTGATAGAACCCACCTAGTCAAAATACAGGAAGCCACCTCAAGCAGTAGACCCGTAATAAACATTGTACCCCAGGGATCAGTCTTGGAGCCTCTGTTGTTTGGGATATACTTTTCTGAGGTGCAGACCAAAACCAGTGGGCTGTGGCTGACCAGATTTGCAGATGTCAGCAAGCTGGGCACTGTCATCAATTTCTCTAGTGATGTGAAAATCCTCCAAGAAGGTCTCACCCAAACAAATGACTGGTGTCAGAAACATGACCTCAAACTGAATGCCAAAAAATGTATCATTATCCTCTTTGGGGAGAGTGATGTCCCCCACAAATTATCACATTAATAACAAGGTCCTAAACACACAATCAGTCGTGAGGGGCTTAGGCACCCAGGCTGATAGCAAATTGACTTTTGACTACCATATTGCCTCAGTTGTACAGAAAGCTTTCTACATGGCCCACCTCATTAGTAAGGGGATCTCATCCAGAGACAAAGTCATAACATCCCTGTATTCTTCCCTTATAAGACCCATTATTGAGTAAAATGCCCCTTTTGGCATGTACCTCACAAAGCACATGCTGCAGGAGCTGGAGACACCAGAGGTTCCTCGCCTGGAGAATCCGGGACCTCAAACATCTACCCTACACAGATAGGCTAAATGCCCTGTCCCTCTACTCAGTCTCATATAGACTCCTCAGAGATGATCTCTGTCTGGTATACGAAGAGATCTCAGACCCCACCTTGATAGGACTGCTGCATATCTGCAAATCAAGCTCCACTCGAGTAACCCGCATGTGTTACTTCAACCTGGTGTCTGTCATCAATAGAGCTTGTTGGTGGGACAGATTTGTGTCCCACAGACTTCCCCTTATGTGGAATAAACTCCCTCTCCACGTCAAGCCGAGTACCTCATTAACCCTTTTTAAGCACAACCTAGATAACTGGATGCTGAACAGAAAATACACCACTGGGACTCCACCTGTGTTCCAACTGGATAGGGTCATTGGGTGCTGACTTGTTGGAACATGGGCTAAATTCTTGGCTAGGCTTGTAAGGGCCTCAGGGCCAATAGCCTAGTAAGTTCCTATGATCGTATGATAATCCTATCAAAAAAAGTTAGAAGTTTCTCCTGAGAATGGGAAGAGGGCTGGTCCTGAAAGGTATAGATACATAATATGATGAGTGGTTAGTATGAATGTGAGGTATTTATAGATGACGTTCATACAGGTGAGGTACATGGACATAGCCATGAATTAGGGAGAAATTCTTTGAAAGAGGACTTGCATACAAGGAAGGTTGATATAGTTCTGATTGAATTAGGATAGAGTTCCGTATTTTGGCTATTCAGTGTGGGTATAAACTTTGTCCCATACTTTTTTATGTTTATAGATTTGAATCAGTTTTTTTTGTCTTGAGACCACAAAGGGTTATTTGGGAGACAATAAAGAAGTATTGAAGAGATAAAAGGTAGACAGGCAGGTTATATAGTATTTTATGGGTTATAAGAAGTTATGTGTGAGCTAGCTAATGTGGGAGTTCAAACCAGATAAGAACACATAATGCTGAGCAAAGATGAGGTTTATGTAGCAGATTAGATGCAAATCTAGCTATCTTATTATAGCATTGCTCCATTTGTAATTTAACAGAGAGATCCGGATATTACCTAAAATAGATAAGTCATAGAGAAGAGAAAGTAAAAGATACAAGTTAACTAGGGTGATTCTACTAGAAGGAGTAAGAGATATTTTACTCCATATAGCAGACCTAGCTTTTAATGAGTTTTTTTTATATATAATTTTGTATGTGAAGATCAGATTTAAGTTGCTATCTGTGGTGACTCCAAGCACTTAGATAAGGGTATGTACTTCAATAGCTGTATTTTTAGAGAGGTAATGTGGAAGTTCCTTTTAGTATTGGCATAGGACTTGCAGAAAAAAGTAGTACTGTAGTCTTTTTTGTGATTATACAAGTCTGATTTTGATGTACTCATAGTTAACCTGAGTTGCAGGCGTATTGTGTCACATTTGTAGTTATAGTGGATTGTCAGGTGAGCAGTTAAGAGTTGAGTTATCTGCATACTGAATAAGGGAAGCTTGCTGATAGGAGGTATATAAGTTATTGATTAAAATGTTAAAGAGCAGTGGACCAAGAATAGAGCCTTGAGGAACACCTGTTTTATGTAGGAGAAAAGGGGAGAGAGAGGGGGGGGGGGCATTTGACAGCTTGATATCCTTCAGAGAGGTAGTTAGAGAAGCATAGAAGAGTTAGTTTGGGAAGACATAGAGAGAACATTTGAGTCAGAAGTTTTTCACATGAAGCTTTTGAGATCTAGATGAACAGAAAAGATAAACTTTCCTTTGTTTCTAGCCTTATTAATGGTGTCAGAAAATTTGAGGAAATATGTAGTGGTGCTATGGCCTTGATGGAAACCATGTTGTATTGAGGTTATGAAATAATTTTGCAAGAGGTACTGAAGAAATCGCTTCTGAATATACTTTTTCAGGATCTTAGAAAGGGGAACAGGATGGCAAGTGACTTAAAGTTAAAGATTTCAGAAGTGTTATTTCCTTTATGTAGGGGAAAAAATAAAGAATGCATTCCAAAGGTCAGGGGCATGGAGTATTGAATAGTATTGAATAGCATTAAATAGATCTGCAGCGAGCTTAAAGTACTCAACAGGGAGATCATCAGCAGAAGGATCGCAGGGTCTCACTTTCTTTAGTAGCTGACTAACATATGATGTGGAGACAAAATGGATACTAAGGGCAGGGATTTCAGTGGTTGAGTTAAATGTTTGGGGAGAGCAGGAGGTAAGAGAGGCTATGATGTCAATAAAGAAAGTGTTACAATTGGTAACCCTTTCTGAGTGGGTCCAGATAAGAGTTTGGTGAAGAAGGCAAGGCAGTAGTAAGAACTTTCTTAATTGAGCTCCAGAATTTCTTTAGATTTTTTTGTGATTATCTTGCAAGTCTGTGTAACATTTCTTTTTTGTCTTGGTAAATTTGCTTCTTGGTGAGGTTATGCAAGTATTTGTTTGAGGAGTTTTATCTTTGTGCCACTGTTTCCATGCTTTGTCACATTTCTGCATGACAAATTCTAGTTGAATGAGTTACCTAAGGAGGTTGAGTAGTGTTTACTCTTTTATTTCTGGTAGGAAATGGTATTTAAAGTACACATGAATAAATGGTTGAATTTATTAACCACTTTATCTAGGAGCAGGGATTTTGAGTGGAAACCAGAAAGTATAAGTATGAAAATTAGAAAGATTTTGGGTAGTTCTGTATTCATTTTTACTTTTTTAGCAGGTGGATTATTTCTCTATTGACAAATAAAGGGTGATGGCCAGTAAGTGAATCACATAGTACCCCTGAGTTAGCATACCTGCTGGGGTCTCAGATAAGTATCCAATCAAGCACAGAAATTTTGTGATTCAATCTGAGCTGAGTAGGAGAAGACATTAGCTTTCTGAACTCTTACAATTTAATACTAGCAGTTGAGGTATTAGATCTCAGAGAAAACCAGTCAATTAAGCATTGCCTAAGATGATGCATTCAGTAGCGGCATTTGTAGTTATCCAATAATTTCTTCTAATAAGCTAATATTGTTATCTGATGGTATGTAGAGGGCAACTATACATTGTCTTATGTTTATAAATATTAAGAAGAGAAATAAGAAGCTCTGCATTTTGGACAGTTGGTGTGTTAATTGTGAGGGGTTAGAAAGTTAGTCATTTATTGCATACAGTTGCAGTGCTCCTCCTTTTTAGGGTAGTCGGAGACATCAAATTATATTGTAGCCAAGAGTTTTACCCATGTTTCAGTAATGACAGTAGTATCTGATGAATATTGAGAAAAAAATGCTTGCAGGTCTGTAACTTTGCTTTGAATGTTGTGAATGTTAATTGAAGTAAGGAGATGTTTTTGGGTGTACAGGAGTTCAGGCAGAAGAGGGTGGAATGGATCACATTGAGGGTTGGGTTGGGATGAATGTCACCATAAAGAGTTATTTTAGAGAAGAGCAGATTGAGATTAGCTAGTTTTTTTATAAGGGTTATAGATTTATTCCAGGTTATGTTAACATGAACTGAATGGCTAAATGTTTTGTATTTGAGAAGGTGACTAGGATGGGCATTAAAGTTGAGGAAATAGTTATGACAAAGGGTTTAGCCTGAGTATACGTAGGGTATCTGGTAGTGTGAGTGTGAATAAAGTGAGAGAGTATCATAGTAGGTAATAAGATGATAGTGAATATGTGCAGATGCACAAGGATAACGTGGTCGATGGAGAGGACCATGGAGTAGTTAAGGGGGATTATAGCTGAATGAAAAGAAAAAGATGTTAAAGGAGGAGGGAGGAATTTTGCAGAATATGAGGGCCTTGCAATCTAGGTTATGGGCTGTGATTAATTAGACACTCATGGTAAATAAAACAAAAAGGATGCCTGTGATCCATTTCAGTTCTGTAAGTATATATAAACATTACTGCAGAAGTGGAAACTATACATTTCTAAACACAGGTCATTCTAATTTTGTCTGACAGTTTTCATAGAAATGGATCTTCAAATGGTAACACGACATATCAGAATTCCTTGCTTTCTACCTACCAAAAAGATTCTACTTCAGATTACAAATGACATGTTTAATTGTATGAGGTTTAATGTGGGATTTACATCAGGGATGTAGTTTTATGTTTATAATGGCAAAAGGCATATAAGTTATGTCTGTGACTGCAGCACCACATTTTCTGACTTTTGATTGCATGTTGCAACGTTATCAAATGATCATTGCAGTGACACTAATACACTGTTGCGTAAGGGAGAATGATGATAGATCATAACAACAGGCATTACTTATATATGTGTTTGTCTATTTATTGATCTATCTTTTATTTGTTAAGTGACTAAGTGAACTGGTCTGTGGACCTATTTTTAACCATGACCTTGGCCAGGAAGATAGTTTTTGGAGATTTTTTTTTTGGTCGAATTTAAGATTATCATCCACTATCATCCCAATTAATTTGTTTTGAGTAGTGACTTCAATGGCTGTATTATTATAAGAGAGGATTTCAAATTTAATTTAATGAAAGAGAGATTTGGGTAAACAATAAGTAGTTTGTTTTTTTGAGGGGTTGTACATGAGTTGTGAAATACAAAACCATGTTTCAGTGGTTATAAAATCTTCCCGTATAAGTGTCAGGTTGTCTAATGTACATATCAATGTGGAGTCATCTGTGTATTGCTTTAGGAAGACCTGTTGTGTGGGTGCACAGAGACTGTTGCTTCTTCTGGCTTTTCCTGGTTAGGGGTCACCACAGCAGATCATCTGTCTGCTTATGATTGGCAGTGAAGTTTTACAGTGTCAAGTTGCCAGCCCAGCACCCAACCTTCCACAGAAGGCACACACATGCACACACTCACTCCTAGGGTCAATTTAGAGTGTCCAATCCACCTATTGCATGTCTTTGGGAGGAAACCAGAGCACCCAGAGGAAACCCATGCGACCACAGGGAGGACATGCAGACTCTGCACTGAACGCACCCCAGCCAAGAATCGAACCGGAGAACCTCTTGCTGTGAGGTGGCAATGCTAACCGCTGCACCACCATGGCCGCCTGCTGCACAGAGACTGTTGCTAAGAATGTTAAATAGAAGGAGACCATGGATAAAGCCTTGTAGTACACCGGCAATGATTGTGAGGTATAGAGATAGGAGGAGGAGTGCCATTTGACTGCCACCTATTGTACAAGTAACTTTTGAACCATAGAAGGGCAGCCTCAGATAGACCAAGTGAGGATATATTTGCAGTAGAAGTTTGCTGTGACAAACTGTGTGGCAGACTTTAGATAATTCTAAAAATTAGGACGAGACTAGTTTGCTATTATCTCTAGCAGTATTAAAAGTATCTATAAAAGTAAGAAGTTCAGTGTTAATACTATTGGAAATAGGAGTTCTTCCAGAAGTTTAACAATTGTTTTTGAATAAGATTGCTATAGGTCTGAAGTCAGCAATGTCTGTTGAACTTCCTCCTTAATGTAAAGGGATAATGTGAGATTTTTCCCAGAGATGGGATGTGGGATTCCTGGAATGACCAACTTATAATGACTGAGACACAGTAGGCAATGCTGTCAGCTGCTATTTTAAGGTGCTCACTTGGAAGGTCATCGGCTGAAGTAGAGCTTGGTTTGAGTTTGTTTAAGAGTAGTTTTATATAGGATGTGGGCACAGGTTTGAAGATGAAAGTGGCTGTGGTAATATGTGGCTGTTGAGAAGGGCTGGGATTAGATGTGGGGAATCCTTGGTTAGAGATGCTGTATTACATATGGCAGAAGAATTTAATTGTATTGCAGTTTTAAGCTGTGTGTTATTGGGAGAGGGGTTAAGGTTGAATTTTTGGCTGGGAAATAAAATTTATTTAATGGCTAACTAGAATTTTTAAGAATTGTATTTACTATTATGAATATTGTTGGGCGGCCGTGGTGGTGCAGCGATTAGCGTTGCCACCTCACAGCAAGAGGTTCTCCGGTTCGATCCTCAGCTGGGATGCCTTCTGTGCAGAGTCTGCATGTCCTCCCTGTGGTTGCATGGATTTCCTCCAGGTGATCCGGTTTCCTTCCACATCCCAAAGACATTCTGTATGTGGATTGGACACTCTAAATTGGCCCTAGGCATGCATGTGTGTGTGTGTGTGTGTGTGTGTGTGTGTGTGTGTGTGTGTGTGTGTGTGTGTGTGTGTGTGTTCATCCTGTGGAAGGATAGGCACCTGGCTGGCAACTTGACACTGCAAAACTCCACTGCCAATCATGAGCGGACAGGTGATCTGCTATGGCGACCCCTAACTGGGAAAAGCCGAAAGACGAAGAAGAATTGTTATGAATATTGTTATAGTATAGTTTTTTTGTCTTCATTTATTTGATTTTAGTATGGTTCAAAGCATTCTGAAATTTTCAAGTTATTGTGGTTTCATATGTTTTGCTATTCTTTCCATGCATTTTCTTTATCCAGCATTAGCATTCGACATTTTAGTCTCTTCTTTTTATGAGGTTCAAGGTTATTTAGGATATTTAGGAAAGTTGTATTGAATATATTTGCAGCAGCAACAGCAGGAATTTTAGAATGTTACAGTAAATAAATGACAGGAAAGCAATGAATATTTCTGCCTTAAAATTGGACATGTTATGTTTTGTTTTAAGAGCATGCTGTTTAAGTGGATTTGTGAGATATCTGGTTGTACAGATAAAGAGATGGTCACTGAGAGAGTCTGATATTGTACCTGTGGTGGTGAATTTACTGGCGTCTATTACTAGGACCCAATTTAATAAGGAGTTTGATGTCTTTTTATAATGTGTTTGGCTATTAATTAGTTGTGCAAAACTGTATAATTTTGTGCTGAATAATGGGAGTTAGAGGTTATGTCCAACCAATCGACAAACTGATACTATCACTTAGAACAGAACACAGCACTACACTGATGAGCACAATATAAAACTATCAGTTTGTAAACATTCTTTGGATTAACTGGTAAGTCAAAAGAGTGTTATATATACAAAAGCACCAACAGATGAATTTACATGCATACTTGTTAAAAGGGCACAGACTTAACATACATAAAGCTTATCTGACTAGAATGAGATTGGTACAACTGCAGCATAGTATCAAGGTGTTTTAATTGCTCAACACAGATGTAGAAAAAACAGAAAGGTAATAACACATGACATATACTTAGACTGTTAGGGGTTGTTTAGCAACACATTCTACTATAGTGACGCTCCCACTTTCGGATCACTTATTCCAGACAGCAATCAGTTTATAGCCAGTACAGAGAAATAAATAAGGAGACACACAAGATAACAGGTTTTGTTTCATTTCTGAATGCAGAAACCAGGATTATAGGAAGACTAAGTAACTGGAATATACAGTGAAGTATTTTGGTTAGGAGAAAGGACAATGGTTAACCTAGTAATTGGTCCTCAGAGTGCAAAGACTACTCCTTTTGGGGGAATGTCACACCCACTTTCCACCACAGGCATCATTTTACTAGATAAATGTAATACACACCAAGGTTCTTCATGTTAAACTTGCTTACACTGCAAAATAACAATATCCTCAGTGAAAATTTTGACAGACTAATGCCTTGAACCAGAGCTTCTATAGGTCCAAGATGGATACCATAATCACAGGCTATGAACAATGACAATATTCTCAGTGAAAATGTTTGCAGAGTAAGGCCTTGTGCCAGGGATACTGCAGTATCGGGGTCAGGGATGGGTGTCATGACCACAGGCTATTGCATAATGACAATATTTTCGGTGAAAACTTTCACAGATTAAGATCTTCTGCCAGACCTCTTTAAGTATCAGGGTCAGGGATGGATGTCATGACCGATTATTATTGTACAATGACAATAATCTCAGTAAAAATGTTTGCAGAGTAGGGCTTTGTGCCAGAGCTCTTCTAGTGTCAGGGAAGAATGTCATGACCACTTATTATTGTACAAAGACAATATTCTCAGTAAAAATGTTTGCAGAGTAGGGCTTTGTGCCAGAGCTCTCGTAGTACTGGAGACAGTGATGGAGGTTGTGACCACAGGCTACTGAGCAAAGACAATATTCTCAGGGAAAACCAGATCAGAGTAGGGCCTCGTGAAACAGTTCCTGCAGTATAGGGGTCAGGCTATTGCAGGATGCATTTCTGCCACACATCTAAATACAGTATACATTGCACTATTGTCAATCAAGTCATATTTTTTTCACGTCTCTGATGCGATTCTGTTTTACTGCACTACATATAAGAACTAAAGATAATAGGATCTTATTGTGGTAGTCCCTTCAGTAGCACCAGGCCAATGTTCTTGAAAGATTATTGGTTCTGGAATCATCATCAATATGTCGGCAATATTTATTGCTTTATATACTTTCAGGGTACTTGTTTCTCCAGTCTTGTCTCTTGAATTTAATGATGATGAGGTATACAGTTGTTAGCTCATCTGAAACTAGTTCAAAACACTTCAGGGAGAATCCAAAGTCCATCACTCTGATCCCTAGTTACTATCTGCTCAGCTATACTTGCAGGATTACAACATGTTTTTTTCCCATGATCCTTAGGACTTGGATCAGTGTCTTAGTCTTCAGTTTAACTTCTGAAAGAGTGCAATTAAACCACGAATGTATCAAATATCTGGAATAACTAGAGCCGAGAAAGTCAGCAGTCTTGTTGATGTCTTCAAATAACTGAAAGCTTTCCAATGGTTATGAAGAGGTAAAAATCAGAAATTATTTGTCTTTTAGAAGTAAGAATTACAGACATGATAAAGACTGAGCAAACTGAAGATCTTTGGGGAGAAAATGTAAGGTCTGACGAATGCTCATAACTTGCTTTATTATTTGAAAACAAGAAATTAAGATATTGGTTCACTTTATAGAAAAGGCATTTTATACATCAGGAAAAGGAATTAAATAATGAGAATTACAACACTACACGCTAACACATAAATAAAAAAGAATGATGATTTGTTTGAACAGGTAAAGCATTATTTAAATGTGAACCAGGACATTATCATTTTAAGTGATTTAATTGTAATGTTATATCAAAAACAAAAAAGTACTTAGAAATATTAGTAACATAAGCAGCACCAACAGGGAACTACAGCCCAGTAACAAAGCCCTAGTAGAATTCATTCCATGTAAAAACAGCTCAGGGGAATGTCTATTCCCTTATGGAGTTGCAAAATTATGGAACACACTACCCCCATAACTCAGGCTACAAAACCACACTGCTGCATTCAAAAAAACTCCTTAAATTACACCTTCAAGAAAACCATCCATGTAATTGAAACGACCGTCCCTGAACCCACCTTCTCCAGCCTACTACTCCAGTCCCCCTTACTAAACATGTTTCCAGTCTTATACTACACCCCTAGGCAGATTGAACACAGTGTAAATATCTAATACAATCTCATCTCTATTAAGTTGATTGTATATATACTATTCCTATGTTAACTGCTATGTTTTTGAGAACAACTTCCTGCTAAAAACTTGTCAAACTCTGTTAACTATTGTTAATTCGTAAAGCTACTGTTAAGCAGTGTTAAACCTTGTTAACTATTTTTACTTTGAATTTTCTGACAACTGCTCAAACATTCTAAACTATTGTTCATAGGTTCATAGGTTGATACTAGGCTATCTTTCCAGGGGCATTTATAAGCCTAGCCAGAGTGTGTTTGGCTTTCGCCACCCTTTTAGATTAGTTGACTGTGCCTCTGTATAGTAGGTCACAGAAGATAGCCCTTTTAAGGTTAGTTTACTGTGCCTATGTCTAGTAGGGACACAGAAGAGATCCCATCCACTCGTCAAGATTTCTCTTGAAGAGGGTCATTGAGGGGATCTGCCTAACATGGATTGGGATTTTGTTCCAGAGTGAAGGGAGCCTCTGGGATATTAATCTGTCCCTCCAGCATGTCCTATTTATTTCTGTGCTAAGGTTTAAGTCCCTGGAGCATGTAGCACTAAGGGATTTGGATTTCTTGAGGTGGAGCATGTCCATTAATTCTGGGTTGGACATGGCTTTATACGTCAGGCACAGATTGCCTTTGAGTAGGCGGTAAGCAACTGAGTAGAGCTGGAGTTTCTTTAGCCTAACTGCATAGGGCATCTGTTTGAGTCCCTTGATCTTCTTGGTGAGGTACTTTTGGGGTCTTTCCAGTTGCTGCTGGTGTCAGGTAAGGTACATCTCAAATGGGGCATTGTATTCAATTATGGGCCTGATGAGTGATGAGTAGAGGGGCACAATGACCTCTCTTGATCTAGATGTGAACTCTTTCGTGATAAGGTGGGCTATATAGAAGGTCTTTCTAACCACTTTTGCAATGTCATTGTCAAAGGAGAGATTGTTATCTACTTGGGTCCCCAAATCCCTAATTACTTCTTCTGTACTTAATGGATTACCACCTATGTGGTAATTTGTGGGCACTTTGTTTTTCCCAAATGGGATGACTTTGCACTTTTTGGCATTTAGCTTTAGGCCATGGCTCTGGCACCAGTTATCCATCTCTTTGAGACCCTTTTGGAGGATGCTTGTGTCAGTCGGTGAGTCGATTATGGCACCCAGTTTGCAGTCATCTGCAAACCTGGTCAGCCATAGTCCTCCCATGTTAACCTGTACCTCAGAGAAATATATACCAAACAAGAGAGGTCCCAGGACTGAGCCTTGTGGGATGTCACTTGTAACTGGTTTAGAGTCTGACATGGCACCTGCAATTCTGATCATGTGGGTTCTATGTCTAAGCCAGTTTGCAACCCATCTTGTGACATGGTATTTAAGCTGGTGAGCTTATTTATGATGTCCGAGTGGGGTATTGTGTTGTGGGCTTTTGCAAGGTCCAGGCACGCTGTGTGGGCTACCTTCCCTTCATCTATGGCCTTGGTGATTGTTTCAAAGAAGTCGACCAGGTTCAAGAGGCAAGATCTGCCGTTAACAAAGCCGGATTGGGTAGGATGCAGTGTTTGGAGGTTCCCAATGTCTTTGTTTAGGAGTTCCATGATGATACGCTCCATAGCTTTGCAGACCAGGCTAGTCAGGCTTATAGGGCAATAGTTTCTGGAGTCTGTTGTGGCACCACCTTTGTGGAGTGGGAACACTGTTGCTGTATGCCATTCCTTGGGTACATATCCTGTAGTAAGGCTGAGATTGAACAGTGACTTTATGTGAGGGTTCAGTTCTTTTTGGAGCTCGTGTAAGACACAGCCCGGGACACCGTCTGGTCCCAATGATGCTGTGTTTTTTGCTTTGGAGAGGGCAGCTCTCACCTGTGCATCTGTGATGTCAGGGAGGCTACACTCTTTTCGGATAGACATTTGCTCTTTTGGGGGGGGGGCATTTGCACTGAATCTGTCTGCCAGGATGTTGGCAATGTCTGTGGGTTCAGTGTATTTTTTGTCATTTTGCACTAACTCAGAGCATATCTGGGAGTTGCCACCCAGGTTCCTAACATAACTAAAGACTAACTATTGTTAGCATTGTTAAACTTTTTTAACTATTGTTATTAAAATACTCTGTAACATGTGAAGCTTTTCTCCCCAGGACTCCACTGAAAAAAGGACACTCCTGGTAAACAAATGTCAAATAAATAAAATAAATAAATACATTACGGATTCAGGTGAATTAGAATTGGCAAAGGAGAGAATATACATGCATTAGACCTAGGATATGGACATCACAGATTTTAGATTATTTTTGAAATCTTTAAAAGATTGTTTATTGTTTAATCTGCACTTGAGAGCAACTTTTGTGTGCTTTAACATTAAGAAATTCTGAGATAATCCATCCAGTGTCTGAGGGTGTTTATCTGGTCTCTGAGTTTGGAGCACTCTAGGAAGGTAGAAATGTGGTCATTTACTGGCTAGAGGACTCAGTTTTCAAACATTTTTTCTCTGGTATAAATCGAGAGAGTTTGTAAGAACCTGTGATCATTTGCACAGAACTGGGCAATGCTTTTCAGGTGTTTCAACTGCATCCAATTGAGAAGGTCGGAAAGGCAATGGAAAAAGATGATACAGCAAATCTACTGGCTGATAAATTAAACTCAAACTTCCCCTCACTTCCTCCCTAAGCACCTTCAGGTGAAATCCCTGCCAACCTATTTACCCCAACTATTAGCAGGGATCAGGTGGTGACAGCACTCAATAAAGCCAAGAACTCTACCTCAGGGGTTCCTGACATCATCTCTGGTACTCCCTAAACAGTCTAAAATATGATCTATCAGGACCACTTGAGGCACTCTACAACTACAGCTTCCAAACAGCTGAATTCCAAGTAAATGGAGGACTGTAAAAGTCATTCCACACTACAAAGGTAGACCATCAATAGACCCAGGGAACTACAGACCCATCAGTCAAACAAGCTGAATATGCAAAGCCATGGAACAAATTATCATGACATTTCTTATGCTATCTTTTTAAGAACTGTATAACTGTGACAATATGAAAGTTGTTCTGAACCTACTTGAGAATATTTAACTGAGTTACTAAATCTACCTTGCTGTTTTCCATAATTACCTGGTCAGAATTTGCAGACAAGTAACTAGTTTTTATCTGGCTGATGGAATTATAAATAATTTGTCTAGAACTGTTGTATATTAAGGAAGTGTGTCCAACCTACAGTTTATTTCACCACTCTGTTTTTCTTTTTGCCTTTATTGCACCTAGCTCTCCAACCTGCCTATCCTGTGTTAGGGTTTGGGAAACTGCCCTGTCCAACATTGTTGTCTCTTCCCCAAGCCAAGGAATAGAGCCAAACCTCTCCCTGAGCATCAATCCCTTAAGGAAACAAGAAAGTACATTCACTATGGCTATTGTGTGTAAAGACTTTATATGTTTAACTTTTCCAGGTTTTGTAATTGTACTCCCTAGTCAGGCCAGCCAGCAGCCAAAGCATTCCCTTCTCCCAACTTCCATACCTTCCCCTTTTACAGCATCTGATCAATACTCCTGTTTTCCCTCCTTTTTACGTTTAGACCACCTAGCCCTACAAGTAGTCATGGTTGCAATATATCCATTGTCCACTAGGTAGCATGCCCTTCCTAAGCCCATCTCCTTGATCAGCCACCCAACTATCTTAACATACAACTCTCAGGCACACAGCTTTCTTCTATAATTATCTCTCTCGTAGTCCCAATCTGTCCTTCTACTTTCTACTGTACATCACTCAGCTGCCCTGCATAGTATCTCCCATAAACGTACCTGGGCAGTCAGAGCTCCCCTTATTGTTTTTCATAGAGTTAGTCCTTTACTGGCTCTACCTGCTCTGTTCGCCCTGCGGGCTCACTCTGCTCCCCTACCCTGCCTCCAATTTCCACCTGTCCCCACTGCTCCCACATTTAAACACCTTGACTACTCCCCCATCCATACAACCAACCACATGACAGACCTCTTAAAGGTATATAACCAGACTCCTTAAAGTACTTATTCAGCACTCTTCCTATACAATAACCTGTATATAACACTCCAGTATGGCATCTACCTCACCACTGCTTAAGTTCCTACTATTATTCTCATTTCTAACTATCCTATCCATACCTTATCATTTTACACTCTATGAACACCTTAACTGCCTAGGATTTCAATACCCCATAAGCAAACCTCCACACCCACACTTGTAGTCTCTCATAGCCATAAAAACATACCCAGCACATCAAACTACCTACTAGATAAATATCATAGAGTGACTCACATTAAATGTCATAACTCAGGAGATAGGAAACTCCAGAACCTAATACTTAAACTTCTAAAATCTGTACTGAGACTACAAGTTCAGTTCTTAATAGATGGTGATATCCACCCAACTCCAGACCCAAACTCTATTACAACTATATAGCCCCACATTACAACCCCTGCTAACTTACAGTTGCTAACTAGACCCTCTAATTCACTCCTAATAACCCATCTTAGTATTCGGAGCATAAACAATAAGGTTGCCCACCTACATGCTCTCATGGATCTACATTTCATTTGACATCCTATGTCTCACTGAAACATGTCTCAAACGTGTGACTGTGTAGATGCTGCTACTGCACTCAATGGCAACAGTCAAGCCTGTGAGCTGCTCCTCAAAGATTCTCACTTCTATGCTTGGTTTCTCCAGTTTTCCTGCAAGTTAGATAAAAATTAAATCATTTTTTTAACTTAGTGAAACAACAAAACCTAATAATGTATATTTATAAAATCAACACACAGTTAAATGATAGACTCCAAGCAAAAAAATGGCAATTTTGCATTATCTGTTTTATTTCTTTAATATTTTTACAAACAAATTTTTACTAATTTTCAGTCGTGAATAGTGTTGAACAAGCAAGACACATTGGGCAGGATTCACGAAGCCTCTGTGTAAGAGATAGAAGTCTTACACGGAGGCTGCAGTTAAACGGTGTGATTTCAGCATGTCATGCATATGCATGAGGCATGCTGAATCACACCTAAGGCTTACACGGTCCGTGGAAGACAGTAGGGGGCGTGTACGTAGGCTGAGCCCTGCAAGCGGACACGCCCCCAGAAGAGTAAAATGTCTGAAAAAAAACACCCACGATAGAGTCCATCGAAATGTGAATAAACACAAA
>NC_056726.1:1177587685-1177606186 GCF_019279795.1 Protopterus annectens | reverse complement strand
CAATAAGTGGCCAAAACTTCAAGCAACAAACCAGGGTGGGAATTATTTGAAAATGTCCCTGTTGGGTTAAAAAAGGTTTTTTTAAACATGATGAGTAAAAGCGGAGGTGTCTCCCATTAAAAGGGGTCTGTACTGCAGTATATGTCTAGGGGAAAGGGGTTTGAACCCTAAAAGGTAAGGGTTGGGTTTTTGGGGGATGCAACCTTATAAGAAGTGTGCCTTTTGGCATTTGGGGAAACCACTCATGATTCTTTCCAAACAATTGTTTAGACCCTATAAACAGCAAAAGAACTCAGTAATTTTAAATTTTGGTTTAATGCCACTCAAATGTCATAATATTAGTAGGGAAACCTGCAAAAAATGTGTGGGGGGTGTGTTTTGTGAAATTTAAAAGGGTAGAACTGTCCCTTTTGAAACTACAACACACAGTTGAAATACTTTTAAAAAAGATGATGTCACCCCTATGTACAGCGGGAGATCATTTTAAGAAAATGCATGCTAATTGTCATTTAAAGAGACATAACATAGTTAGGTGGGGTTTGAACCCCAAATAAGTGTGTTTTTGGGGGGGTTGTTGGCCGTTAAAAAATGCTTTTTGTGGGAAACACTACTTTGAAATTCCCCAAACATGATGATGTCAGCACCTATAAGTACAGCCAAAAAACCAATTTTCCCCAGAAATTTCAAATACCCCTTGTCAAAGTCAAAAATAGTTAGGTAGGGTTTGAACCCCAAAGTGTGTGTTTAAAGGGGGGTTTTTTCAAAACTGTATGAAAGTGTCTTTTTGCCGGGGGAACAAACTACATCATATTCCCCTTTCAAAACATGATGTTCAGCCCCAACAAGTACAAAAAACCCCAGAAATTTGAATGGGCGCTCAGCTAATGCCCTGTCAAGAACAAAAAGTTAGGTAGGGGTTTGAACCCAGCAAGGGAATGTGTGTGTTTTTTGGGGGGTTTGTGTATGTAAAAGAAAGTGCTTTTGCATGGAAACAATGAATGACACCCCTTTAACACTGATGAGCACCCTAAAAAGGGTGAAGAAATTCCCAGTATCAAAGCCTGCAAATGCCCTCTCGTTATAACTATAGGTATTTGAATCCTGCAAGTGTGTGTTTGGGGGGAGGGGTGTGTAATTGCAAGTGTGAGTATTCATTTTGGCAACTTAAAAACCCATGCATATTCCCCCAAACCCGGTGATGCCCCCACACCATAGTACAGCCAAAAGTAATGCATAAGGCTTGCTACTGTGTCCCCACACGTAGGAAATTTGAACACACATCCCCTGTGTGTGTGTCCCCCGTGCGTGTGGGTTGTTGTAAAAACAATGCATGACATTTAATCAGTAAAGGAAAAGCACACATTTAATGTGTCCAAAACATATATACCTGTGACCTGAAATAGTACCCCTTTTGTGCCCCAAATGAATAAATGTTTTTTCATGTACATTGTGCCCGTGCAGGGGTGCATGTGGTATGTGTTTTACAGTGTGAGAATGGTCATCCTAACAGTGGGATAAAATCGTCTTGGGTATATCCACAATGTATGACAGGTGCTGCATGTCCCCACTTTTTGGGAGTGGTAGTGTTCCATGCAATCAGTGACTGCATGCTAGGAACCTCAGGTCTGTGTTTATCGTAATGCTCCCCACTGTTTGTGGATGCAGGCCCCCTATGTGACATATGGAGTCATATTCCCAGTGTTGTCAGGAAGCAGGGGTGTTCCTTTTTGGGGTGTTTTGTGTAGGCTATGAGAAAGGGAGTTAACACATTTTGTGCACATGGTAGGGCCCCGATGCTGTTGTGCCAAAAACCTGGAGGTGTGTGTTGTGATAAACCCCCCTGTTCTGGTGGGGGGGGGGAAAAAAATGGGGTTTCAAATAGCGGAATTAACCCTGAGGTAGTGGGTGCAATTGACGGCACGAGCATACACGCATTGCTGGCACCGGCTGGTGAGCAGGGTAGGGCCTACATTAACTGCAAGGGCTTCCCCTCCATCAACTGCCAGGTCGTGTGTGATGCCCAGGGCATAATTACCAATGTGTGTGCTGGCTGCCCTGGAAGCTACCATGATTCCCATATCTGGCATCTGACGCAGCTGTACCAGTCATTTGCCAATGGGGACATCTCACACGGTCACCTAATGGGGGATGCTGGATACGCACTGGAGCCATGGCTGATGACACCCATCAGAAATGTACCCACAGCTGAACAAGAATGCCATAATGAGGCACATGCACAAACAAGAAATGTAATAGAGCGTGTGTTTGGGTTGCTCAAGTCACGTTTCCGGTGTCTGGGCACATCTGGTGGAGCCTTGCAGTACACACCAACTACATGTACCCAAATTGTCATGGTGTGTGCTATGCTACATAACATGATCCTGCGAAAACAGCTGCAGCAGGGCCAGCAGAGGGGTGGGCCAGGCAGCCCCCCACCATTGCCAAGGCCACCACAGGCCGAGCATGACTCAGAGGAGGAACAACTTGAGCCTGCCCCAGTAGGCAGAAGGAGGTGTGCCCAGTATGCCCTGGCCTTGGCAAAGAGGCAACGCATAGCACATACTCTGGCACAGTAGGAACCCTGGGAATGATACCCATATCCGTCACACCAATATAGTAACAGGGATGCCTAACATGACACAACCTGTAGTCAAACATGTACAGGGAATGTAGTTTGTGCATACGACATAGGCAGCCTTGCAGCACCACATGAGGCAAGATTGCCATGTGTTAAGCCACGTAACACCGTCTAGTATATGCAAACATGACATCCCTGCCAACAGCCCGCCTGCACCCAGCATGATGCCACACTATGAAGACAAGACCAAGTACAATAATTGGCAGAAGTAGTTTTGCACGTCACAGGAAAACAAATGTCTGACAGCCTCGGATGACATGCTGGCCAAGACAGAATGCACCACCTGCCAGGGATGGCACACACACAGCACACCACAGATCCCAACATATAGGTTCATAGGTTCATACTAGGCTATCTGTCCTGGTGGAATTATAAGCCTAGGCTGAGTCTGTATGGCCCACGCCACCCCTTGATTTCAGTGTACTGTGCCCTTTCTAAGGTCTATTTTACTGTGCCTCTGTGTAATAGTGACATGGGAGTAATCCCTGGGACAAACCTACGATCCCCCATCCATAGTGTACAGTTCCATAGTTAAGTACTAGGCTATCTGCTCTGGGGCATGTGTAAGCCTAGCCACTGTGATATGGTTTTCGCCACCCCGTGTAGTGGTACAGAATAGATGTAGAATATTGTGCCTCTGTCTAGTAGTGATACAGTGAAGATCCCCTTACATATATGAATTAGTTTACTGTGCCCCTGTCTAGTAGTGACACAGAGGTGACCCCCGGGGTAAACCTATGATCACCCATTTACTCATCAAGGTTTCCCTTGAAGAGTGTCAGTGAGGGGCTCTGCCTAACATGAACTGTGATTCTGTTCCAGAGCATGGGAAGCCTCTGGGTTATGAATCTACCCCTCCGGCATGTTCTATTTATACCTGTGCCTAGGTATAAGTCTTTGGCTCTTGCTGTTCTGATGGATTTGGATCTTTTCAGGTGGAGCATGTCCATCAGATCCTGATTGGACATGGCTTTGTACGTCAGGCACAGATCACCTCTGAGCAGGCGAAATGCAACTGAATAGAGCTGGAGTTTCTTTACTCTGGCAGAATAAGACATATGTTGGAGACCCTTGATCCTCTTGGTAAGGCACATGTGTGTTATCCCCAGCTGCTGCAGGTGCCGGGTGAGGTACATACCAAATGGGGCATTGTACTCAATCATGGGTCTGATAAGGGAGGAGTATAGGGGTACAATGACCTCCTCTGATCTGGATGTGAATCCCTTCATGATAAGTTGGGCAAGGTAGAATGTCTTTCTAACCAGTTTGGCAATGTGGGTGTCAAATGAGAGTTCGCTGTTGACCTGAGTCCCCAGGTCTCTGATTACTATTTCTATACTCAGTGGATTACTGTCTATGTGATAAGTTGTGGGTACCTTGCACTTCCCAAAGGGGATGACTATACATTTATTGGCATTTAGTTTAAGGCCATGACTCTGGCACCAGTTGTCCGTTTCTGTGAGCCCATTCTGTAGGAAGTATGTGTAAGCTGGTATATCGACTATGGCACCTAGTTTGCAGCCAGCTGCGAATGTCATCAGCCACAACCCTCCCATGTTTGCTTTAGTATCTGGGAAATAAATGCCGAACAAGAGGGGTCCCAGGACAGAGCCCTGTGGGATACCACTTGTGACTGGCTGTGAGTCTGACATGGCTCTAGCGATTATGACTTTATGGGTTCTGTCCTTTAGCCAGTTTGCAACCCATCTAGTGACATATGGGTATACATTTAAGCTGCTGAGCTTATCTATGATGCCTGAGTGAGGTATTGTCTCCAAGGCCTTAGCTAAGTCTAGGTAGGCTGTATGGACTACTTTGCCCTCATCAATGGCTCTAGTGCCTGTTTCAAAGAAATCAACCAGGTTCAAAAGGCAGGATCTGCCCTTTACAAAGCCAAACTGGGTGGGATCACGTGTCTGTAGGTCCCTAATGTCTTGGTGTATGAGTTCCATAATGATTCTTTCCATAGCTTTGCAGACCAGGCTGGTTAAGCTTATGGGGCGTTATTTCCCAGGGTCTGTAGAGGTACCTCCTTTGTGGAGTGGGACCACTGTTGCTGTATGGCATTCTGTGGGCACACATCCTGTAGTGAGGCTGAGATTGTACAGCTGTGTTATGTGAGGGATTATTTCCTGTCGGAGTTCATGTAGGACGCATCCTGGGATGACATCTGGTCCCATGGAAGCAGTGTTTATTGCTTTGGAGAGGGCAGCCTTCACCTGAGCATCAGAGATGTCTGGGAGGCAGCCCTCTGACAGGACAGATACTTGCTCATTTGGGGCTGAGGGGGGTGGAGAAGTTTGCACCGAACCTGCCTGCCAGGATATTGGCGATGTCTGTGGGTCAGTGTATTTCCTGTTGTTTAGAATCAACTCAGAACAAGTCTGGGAGTTGCATCCCAGGTTGCTAACATAACTGACAACCGAGTTATGATTGTCTTTGGTGTCCTGTGCAAGTTGTCTTCCAAAGCTGGCCTTGGAGGGTTTTATCAGGGATCATAATATATTGCTAGTACTGATCACAGATGCCTCCCCTATTATTGAATTTGCTCTATCATGTAGTAGCTTATTGTACAGTGTATTTATGGCAGGGGTCCACCATACTGGATGCCTGCCTTCGGATGATTGGGTCCTGGTGTTGTTTGGGATAGCATGATCCATGCATTCCTGGAGATGTCCATAGAATGTGGTTATATAGGATTCTGCAGTTTGGCCCCTAGTTTCCACTGGCCCTGAGGCCTTGAAGGATTCCACTTTGTGTTTGAGAAGTGAGAAGTTTGCTTTTGAGATGTTATTCACCATGGTTTTCTGGGCTGGGGGTGTGGTCGGGATGTGCACATCCAGTGACAGTACTCCATGTTCTGATCTTACCAATGAGGGATGTACATCTGGTGTGGAGCATAGAGTCCCCATGATGGTAATGATCAGGACTAGTATGTTGTCCCCTCTTGTGGGAGTGGTGAATAGTTGTTCCATAGTATTTCAGTTCATACTTTTCAGGAACCTGTGGGTTAAGTTGGTGGGGCTTGAGTAGTGCGCCCAGTCAATGTCTGGGTAGTTGAAGTCACACAATATAATGGTATTGGGAGACATCTTCATGTTCTCCAATGTTTTCATGAAAGCCGAGTGGGATTCCTGACTGTGAGAGGCTGGTCTGTAGGATGCTGTAAACGGAATAGCAGTTGTGCCCACTGTTATTTGCACATGGATGGTCTCCGATATGTCGTGCAATGCCACTAACCTGGAGGTGTGGATATCCTTGATAAATGTGGAAACTCCCCCTGCTTTTGTGGTGTGGTCCAGGTTTTGGGTCCAAAAAGCATGATATGAGGTATAGCCTGGTAGTGCTGGGGTGCTGTCCGGAGCCTTGAACCAGGGATCTGTCACTGCACAGATATCGATGTTCCCCATACTGAGGGCAGCCTGGAGTGTGTGCATCTTCAGGTTAAGACTTCAGGAAAGTACACACTGGGCATGCTCACACACTTAGATAAATGAGACGTGTCAGTCAGGAAGCCATATCTACTATGAACTGGGCATGCTCACACACATAGGCCATCTCACATTTCAGCAATTGAACACAGATATCTGGCATGTGTTTGTGTTAATACAGGAAATCCCACAATACATATATCCGTCCACTGCACACAGTGAAATCACAACAGAGACACAAGCACTGTACTGGATCCCACTCACATGCATACAGCTGCCACAGTGCACAAGTTGTTCATAGAGATAGGGAAAGCTATGGCAATAACGTAGCACAAACACTGTCAGAGCAACAGATACTTGCATGGTGTGTGCAATTATACGTGTGAGAGAACTGTCCCTGTTGGGAACTACTAAAACACACCAGTACCTGCTTATTCCCCCTCTAAACACATATGATGTCAGCACCCTATAAGTACAGCACAAGAGGGTAGATCTCCTAGTCATGTGAATAGTGCGCTCTGCTACTGCATCTTGTACTAGTGTCGTAGTATAGTTAGGTAGGGGTTTGAATCCTGCAAATGGTAAGTGTGTGTGTTTGGGTGAGGGGAGTGCAATCCTGTATGAAGAAGATGTGCCTTTTGGCAATTAGGAGAACACACTACATGATGCACATTCCCCTTTCCAAACAATGATGATGTCAGCACCCTATAAGTACAGCCAGAGAAAGAGAACTTTTCAGTATTTTAAATAGCGTGCTCTGCTAATGCGTCTCACTCAAATGTCATAGCATAGTTAGATAGTGGTTTAAATCCTGCAAATGACAAGTGTGTGTGGGGGGTAGTAGTGTATGTGCAATTACAAGGGTGGGAGAACTGTCCCTTTTGTCAAACAGTACAACACAGCAGTTGCCGTAAACTACAATCTGTAAACATAGATGATGTCAGCGTCCTTGAAGTACAGCAGGAGACTGCAGATTTGCCAGCAATGCAAATAGCGCACTCAGCTAATGTGTCACTGTCAAGAGACATAACATAGTTCGGTAGTGGTTTGAACCCAGCAAGTATCAACTGTGTGTGTGTGTAAAGAAGGGGGGTATGTGTATGTGCACGTCTGTATGAAAGTAAAGTGCATTTTGTCACTGATGGGAACACACTACATCATGCACATTCCCCTTTCCAAACAGTGATGATGTCAGCACCTCATAAGTACAGCCTAAGAAACTCAATTTCCCAGTAATTCAAATAGCACGCCCAGCTGTCAAGAGTCATAATATAGTTAGGTAGGGGTTTGAATCCAGCAAGTGTGTGTTTGAATGAAGGGGGTTTGTGTATGCATAAATCTGTATGAAAGTAAAGTGCATTTTGTCACATAGGAGAACAAACTACATCATGCACATTCCCCTTTCAAAACAGTGATGATGTCAGCACACTACAAGTACAGCCTAAGAAACTCAACTTCCCAGTAATTCGAATAGTGCGCTCAGCTAATGCGTCACTGTCAAGAAGCATAACACAGTTAGGTAGGGGTTTGAATCCAGCAGATGGCAAGTGTGTGTGTGTGTTGAAATGAGGGGGGTTTGTGTATGCGCAAATATGTATGAAAGTAAAGTGCGTTTTGTCACATAGGAGAACAAATGACATCATGCACATTCCTCTTTCCAAACACCTATGATGCCAGCACCCTATTAGTAAAGGCTAAGAATGCAAACTTCCCAGTAGTGCGAATAGCATGCTCTGCTAATGCATCCCTCTCTTGTGTCATAATCTACTCAGGTAGGGGTTTGAATCCTGCAAGTGTGTGTGTCTCTGTGGGGGGAGTAGGGTGTGTGTAATTGCAAGTGTGAGGGATCATTCCATTTTGGCAACTGCGACAATACACCACATGCTGCATATTCCCCCAGGAGACTCAGGTGATGCCACCACACCATATGTACAGCCAAACAGTAATGCATACAGTGCGCTGTGCTACTGTGTCCCGTACTACTGTCAGAGCACAGTTTGGTATGTATTCAAAACACACACATCCCACATGTGTGTGTGTGTCCCACAGAATGCACGTGTGGGTTGTTGTACATAACAATGCATGACATTGCTCAGATCAGTAATGGAAATGCACACATCATGTATGTGCGTGCCACATACACATATATACCTGTGACCTGAAATAGTACCCATGTGTGACACATGCCTCAAGTGAATATATGTTATTTGCACTGCATCACAGTATGACTGTGACATACTGTGCAGGGGCTGCATGCGGTATGTGTATATACAGTGTGACTTGTACATGGTAACATCCTAACAGTGGGGGATACACATCAGCTCTGTGGCCTATACTCCACAATTAGTCACTGAGCAGGTGCTGCATGTCCCCAGCTGTTGTGGGAGTGGTAAGATGTAGTTCCACTGCAATGCAGTGACTGCATGCTAGGAACCTGTCAGGTACTGTGTTGTATCTACAGTATTGCTCACACACAATGTTCTGATGGATGCAGCACAGCCATATGATGACATATGCGGAGGCCGTCATATTCCCAGTGTTGTCAGGGAAGACAGGTGTGTTCCCTGTGTATGGGAGTGTTGTGTGTGCCACGCTATGCACCAGAAGGCAGTTCAACACACTGTTAGCTGCACATGGGTAGGCCCTGATGCCTTGTGCTATGCAAACAACCTGGAGGTGTGTGTCCGTGTGGTGCCATGACATACCCCACCCCTGTTCATGTGTGGTGCATGTGTAGGGGCTGGCGGGCATGGTATGAGGTATAACCTGGCAGTAATGGGGTGCACCTGTGAGGCCTGCATCAGGTATCTGTCACTGCACATATACTGCAGTTCACCATGCTGAGGACAGTGTCCAGTGCATACATCTTGCAGTGTACTCTGCTGGTGCTGTGCAGCATTACTGTATGAGTTCAATTGCGTGTGATACACGTGGAGGTGGCTATGTAATGTGGACCCTGCATCAAAGGGCACTATGTGTGTATCAAGAGCCATTGCCAATATATAATGGACCATTGGTGACATGTGCAAGCTGCCCCCACATATCATTGTTTCTTCCCTAGCATCTCAGCACACGCTGACAGGCATGGGATACCCAATGTCTGGCTTTGGAGATTGATCACAATGTACACATAGAACACCCTTCGTACATATTGTGGTTGCATATCTGGTGAGGGCATGATGGCAACCGAGGTCAGGCTCATACCAGCCCATGCCACATGCTGCGAGAGCCCTTCTATGTTCCCCATCATGTGGTACAGGGAGGTACGTCACAGGTCAGCCATAGTGGCATGAACAATGACCGAGTCATATGTGTCCATGCCTTTCACTGACTGCTATGCATGTGTTATGTGGTGACCCATAGTGGCCCACGTGCATATCACTGTGACAGTCACCTTCTACAGCCTGTGGAGCGGGACACCACTGCATCAGCCAAGAGAGGTACCTGACACATCTGTAGCAGATGTGTCATGTATCCCTGCAGCCTGTGAGTGTTTGGCACACAGGATGTATGTGCCATGTGTGGCATGTGCTCTGTTCGACTTAACGTATGGCTGTGTGCCATCTGTGGATGTGTGTGATGCTGAGCCAGTATGCAATATGGGGCCTCCAAGTATGCCCCACTGCGTTCATGTGTGTGGATTGCTGCCAGTGCAGGTGTATGTCAGACAGTTGTTGTAGTCACTGTAGTATGTCATACCACTTGACAGGGTATGGCAGCACTGGGCTCAGACTGCTCAGTCCCCAGGTTAGCTATGTGTTAGCATCCCACACGTGTGTTATGTCCATGGCCAGGGGAGACTGTTGATTGCATACATGTGGCAGCTGTGACATCGCCACATGACTGACATATCCCACAACTGCACCATAGAGGTGATTCCCTAGTTACCTCCGCAAATGCTACCAAGGTAGTGTGAATGCCGTGGGGATTACCTACACACAGGGCCAATGGGGATCAACATACTGAAGGTGTGTATGTGTGTGTGTAGTCCTCCCATTGTTCTAGCACTGGCATCTATGTCTGCACATGTGGGCATATTCCAGGTACATCATAGGCAATGTGTCACAGGCAACATATATGCGAACAGGACAGACATGGGTGTTCTGCCAAGTGGGACAGCAACATACGGATAGTGAGCTATGCAGATGTCAGTATGAATCCACAGAAGGTCTGTACAGCTACTTGGCTGGTGGTAGCAGTGTTCCAGGGAATGCCAAGCAAACATGCATGCAAACAAAGCTACAGTATGTATGGCTGGAGGTGGACCATTGCACAACATTGAAGGTGTACCACTCCCAGTAGGTAACAGTGGAAATATGCAGGTACTGTGAACATGTACCCAGGAATGCACAGCGCAGATGTCCATGTTAACACAGACAGTAAGCCGTATTCAATGTAATAGCAATGAAATTGGTACTGCACAGTTATCAACATGCGCAAACATCTACACAGCATAGGCGTTGTATCCAACATGCCACCAACAGTGTACATGTCCATCATTGCATATCAGGACTCACGTTACCTTCCCCCCTGTGCTACCTATGTATGTGGCTATCACTTGACATCCTCCCCACCAGTATGCAAAGATGTGCAGCTGTTACACTATGGTACTTACTATGGGTGTATGTAATGATTCAGGACAGTCATACAGTTACTGCATCAGGCATGCTGGGATATACACACGATCATATCAGCACACTCTGCTGTTATACACATGTTACTAGTATTACAATCCTATGTAGTCACCCTGTGCATCAGCAACATGTTAACCTGTTCCTGCACTGATGTTAGAGATTGCAGGTGGCGGCACAGTTTCATCATATGCACAGGGTGTGAAGTAGGCATGCCTGAGCCAGCCACTGACTCCACCAATTGACATGTATGTGTATGCGTGTATGTGAGGGACAGAAGTACAGGGTGGGGCAGTGTTGATGCAGTGTGTGCGTGTATGCGGTAGCCCTAGTTGTGTTAAATTTGCATGTGTGTATGCATGCACACAGTTCCACCTCATGGCCGCCATATACCAGTTGTTGTGGACAGCCACAGACTGCACCTGCCAGGTCATACAGATCAGTGTCTGTGGCCACGGACATGGTACCTGTGCCTGGCAGGGGTGCTATGGACTGTATCCGGTACTAAGCCTGACTGGGTACTGTCATCAGAAGCAGGGGTTTGGTGACTGGACACAAGTCCCTGTTGGGACTGTCCAGAGCCACGTGCATGTGGTCTCCTGGGGCGGTCTGATGACAGCACAGACCCAGCATTGCTGGGGCTGCTGCTGGTACTATGTGTGTGGCCGCAGGCCTGTTGTCGTCCACGCTGACTGCCAGCTGCTGTTGTTGCTGACATACGGCCACGTCGACGCCGCAACCGTCCACCATTGCCCTGGCTCATGAACGTGTAGTTGTGGAACTGGTGTAATATGTCCCCACAACGTCGGTCTATGATGTCAGTGAAATTACGGATAGCATCCGCAATGTCACGCATACTGTCTGTCATGGCGGTGCGATATGCTCCCAGCTCTCTCAGACCCTGCCTGGTGTACCTTTCTATATGAGACTGTGCCTGCATGACAGCCCGGAACATAGCAGAGGTTGACATTCCTCTTTGGGCACACCTGCCAGGGGCAGTACGCCCATGGATGGTCCCCCGAGAACCCATGGGCAACTGTCTGTGTGTTAGCATCTCAGGACCGTGCCCATGGCTGCTGTGTGGGGAAGCGTGTGCCACAGCTACCACATTACCCTGGTCACTGCCCACTATAACCTGTCCATCTCCTAGGGACATTGGTGACAGGGGATGTATTGGCAGGACGACTGTGCGCATTGATGGTGTGGACAGCTGTGTACTGTCAATTGGCTGACCAATGACAGACCCTGACACACCTTCCTGTGCCATTACACAAATATCATCAGCATCCATACCAGGGGCACCAGATTCAGGTTCTCTGTGGCAGGACAGCAGAGCAGCAACAGAACCTGTGGGAGTAAGACAGAAACCACAGTTTACAATGTGTACACGATGTTACCGGTGATGCACACATGCACACATGCACACATGCACATGCAGAGACGTGCACACATGCACACATGCACACATGCACACGCCGAGACATGCACACATGCACACATGCACATGCCGAGATGTGCACACATGCACACATGCACATGCCGAGGCGTGCACACATGCACAGATGCACACATGCACACATGCACACCCCGCAGTATATACACACAGCACTACTGCATTACAGTATTATTACTAGTGATATTGGAACTATACTACATATTGTTGATACACACTCACCAGCCTGGATGGGCCGCCCTGCTGTGACACCGGAGGGACCTGCAGAAATGAAAGGAGTACTGTCAGTGGGCACAACTGTGCCATTGATACTGCATATAACACAGTTCAGTAGTACAATAGTTGCCTTTCACATGGCAGCTGCTGATATTAGCTATAGCACACATGCACACTTACATACTGAGCTGACAGCTACATATCACAGACACACCTTATACATGCATGAACTAACAGTGTACAGAACAGTCAAGTATACATATGGTATATTACCTGCACACTCCATATCATGCCGCTGTGTGGCTCCAGCCTCCAGCATGATGCATGTTTGCTGCTGTGGGTGTTCCTGGGCTGGAGCCACAACACTGAGGAGTAGCCCCTCCAGTCTGGTGAGGGGGGGATGTGTGGCCACCCCACACCCTGTGGCGACCTGTTGCCTGTGGATATCTGCTGCACGTTGATGAACATTTCTGATCAAATCACTGCAGTGATGACGTACCTGGTCATATGTCCGATTATGCATGCCAATATCATTTATCCAACAGACAAGGTCATGCCACATTGCAGCCCTCTCCTGCTGATTCTGGCTGGTGCGGTAAAACAGGATGTTGTAATCCCACACCGGGCTCTGGTGTAGCTCTTCATCTTCTGCAGCAGAGTAAGCAGGGTTCCTGTGAAGCACCATTTCCTGAAAGAAAACACAAACTGGATATCAGAAAGGTATGACAGCATCATATGGCACACATACTATACATGATACGCAAGTGTAGTGTTATAATACACCCCCATATGTAGCACCTGTGTGTCTCTTGGGGGATACGCATGTACATGTACAGATATCACTGCTCAGCCAACGACTATGCAACAATACCTGCCACATTACATACAACATAATTCCAAACCACATCACTCAGCACACTGAGACAGATCCATTGCAGAACCTCACTCTGGGTGTTCATAACAAATCATTGTATGTGGAACATACTCGACTACTGTGATCTGGACACAAACTACTTGGCCTGCATATATGTATTCCACCACCACCACCACCAGCACAATAGACTACTTTGACATGCATGGGAATACTGATTTACACCTGTTAGGACTGAGATGGTATCCATTCAGACCACTCGGACAGTGGAAGACACAACACACAATGCTGACCCATTTCAGAATGCTTCCACAAGAATGCATGGCACATGCACACACGATCCTAACCCAGACCCTATGCACAAAGGTTAAGCATGCTTTCAGGTGGACCCCAGCCATTGACAAACTGTGCAACCATATACGGAGGTTACTGCAAGACAGAGCAATATCACATGCATGGAAGGCATCCCTGATCAGCACATCTACAACACTGAGTTCTCACATAACAACATCCAAGGCCAACTCTGAGTACAACATGGCCAAGGACAGTCAAGATAACCACCAGGCCTTATGCATTATTGCCACATACATGGACCAACAGCCCCAGAAATGCTCACAGTTACTGCACAACTACATATGATTCACTGATGCCACAGCTATTGGCTACATTTGGACAGACAGGTTCAGTGCAAACATCCCCCCACACTGTCAACCACACAAACAGATAGTTATACCAGCTGAATGTAACCTCCCTGTCATCTCAGATGTCCAGGTGTGATCCGCCCTTAACATAGCAGAACACACAGCATGAATGTGACCTGCTGGTATCCCCAGATGTGTGCTACGTGAACAATGGTCCCACTACACACAGGTGGCACATCTACAGACCCTGGGAACTACCAAAACATAAGCTTAACCAGCCTGGTCTGCAAAGCTCTGGAAGGGATCATTATGGCACTCACATACAGCAACATTGGGGATATACAGACACTTGATCCCACAGAGTCTGGCTTTCTGTAGGGCTGAGGCTGCCTTTTGAACATGGTTGACTTTACCCAATCAGTCACTACAGCCATTGTTGAGGGCAATGCAGTACATACAGCCTACCTGGACTTGCCTAAGGCCTTCAACACAATACCCCACTCAGGCATCATACACAGGTTCATCTGGTTACATGTTAATACATATGTCACATGCTGGGTAGCAAACTGGTTAAACAACAGCATCCATACAGTTGATATTGCGTGATCCATGTCAAAGTCAAAGGCAGTCACGAGTGGTATCCCACAGGCCTCTGACATAGAAGCCCTCATTTGGTATTTACTTCTCAGATGTGGAAGCCAACATGGGAGTGTTGTGGATGACAATGTTACCAGCTGACTGCATAGTAGGTGCCATAGTCAATAACCCAACTGACACACACATCCTACAGACAAGCCACACTGTCACGGACAGCTGCTGGCAGAATCATGGCCTAACTGACTGACATGTGATGTATATTCATCACCTTTAGGGACATCACCGTACATACAACATATCAGATAGACAGTCACCCACTGTGTATGGACACGTTAAAAAGAGTCATAGGTATCCAAGTCGGTATTGTCCTCTCATTTGACATCCACACTGACAACTTGATTAGAAATACTTTCTACCTTGGCCACATTAGCATGACGGGTGTCACGTCCAGATCAGAGGGGGTCATTCTACACCATGCTTCTCCCTTATCATGCCCATGATTGAGTACAATGGCCCATGTGGTATGGACCTCACCCGGCACATCCAACAGCTGGAGAGACCCCAGTAGTACCTCACCAAGGGGATCATGTATCTCCAACATATGTCATACACTGACACACTACAGAGACTCCAGGGTGTCTCATATGGCATATGACCTATCTGCATAACATTCAGCAGGGGTATGTGTGACATGTACTCATGAGGAGTCTGCACATGCAGTAGTGGGCAGCAAAACACATCTGTGGTGGTTACTGGTGTAGGTTACTTGGAATGGGGTATGATACTCCAGTATTGACACTGGTGTTCACTGCATGCCTTCGTTACCAGGCACCTGTAGCAATACATCTGTATACATGTGCCTCACTCAGTATAACTCTCTCTCTCTCTCTCTCTCTATATATATATATATATATATATATATATGTCTGTATACATATCTACATATATATATATATAGAGATGTACATTTATTAATATAGCTATGGAGAGAGGGGGGGAGTGTGACAGCAAGGGTGAGAGAGTGACAGGGTGTGGGACAGGGTGAGTGTGTGATAGTCATATGCTGACATATCTGTTGACAGTCTGATCCATGTATGTATATGTATCTACATATATCTGTATATGTATGTGTGTATTACATATATGTATATATGTACATATTCTATCTATATCTGTGTATGCATGCCTACATCCCTCTCTATCTATGTATACAAATATGCATAATATATATATATATATATATATATATATATATATATATATATATATATATATATATATATATATATATATGTACATACATATATTGACATACATACATACATATACATATGATAGATATTTGTATCAGCATGTTCATTTCCAGAACTGTATACCCACACTGACATTCTGGTAAACATACCTAACTGTGTAACCTCCATTGTACATTGCACTATGACCTACATTGATATGTGCACATAGATGCCTTCACATACATATGTATGTCCAGCCTTCAGTGATAGTTGCCGTATGTCCCCTGCCCTATGCACATGTTCATATACATACAGATACAGACCATAAACACATATATGGAAGCTTCACAGTATGTAGACTAATAAAGTTTTACTTTACATTACCTAGGTTTGACACAAGTGCTGCGCTACTGTGACTTCTGGTCCTGCAGGTGGTTGTCTGGCTTGACAGCTTCGGCTGATGTGTAGCTGGGTTCAGCTTGAGGGTTTCTGTTGCTTGCTTGATTGCTAGCTTGCTTGCTTTCCTTTTGTTTTTGTTTTTCTTTGTCTCTCTCTCTCTCTCGCACTGCAATGAAAGTATTGCATGTGTGGACTGGGAGTACAGGATGCTTTTATAGGTATCTGTATATGTCCATGTGATGGCCTCTGCACCAATTGTTAGCCAGCATTTGCTGATTGCATGCAGCCAGTTGAGTACTGATTGCAGTTCTCACTGTGAATTCAGGACAGTGCTATAAAAAGGTAGGTGAGATGGGCATTGCCCTTTCAGATATGCTGGGCGGGGACCATGCTGGTATGCTGTGGACACTGTTCTGTGAGTGTAAAGGTTAGTATCTCTCTCATATTTAAGGCTGTGTTGTAGGTTATCCCTCTGTGAGTATGTGTGTGGCTTGCAAGGTGCTACACTAACATTGATATCTAGTAGCTACCAACTAGCATGGCTGTTTCTGTTCACACACTACTATTGTAGAAATCCACTACAGTTGACAGTGAATATACATAACATGCTTTGTATACTACACATGTTATATTCCCTTTACATGCATTCCTACTATTGCATGATATATTTGTTCTAGCTCAATGTTCTTGTATGGCAGTCATGGCTTAGTGGTAAGTCATACAGACTAGTGTTTCCAAGGTCCTGGGTTCAGGACTGACAGTGGGATTTTATTTTGCTTTTCAGCAGACTACAGGCCTTGTCATTCAGAGTGACTAAGTCACTTTTAAGCAGTTGTAAGCGGGTTAGCGCTGGTTTGCGAGGAGCTCCCGCATGCGCACTGGCATTTAGCTTCGCGCATACATGCTTAGCTAAGCGTACACCAGCGCACGCCCGCTTACAACTGCTTACAAGTGCTTACTCATGCGCACACCCGTGCTATTTTCTTTGAAAGAAATGAAAATGGGGAGACAGGAAAGTGGTGAAAAAGGGATCACTAAGAGGGTAGGACAGTAGGAAAAGTAGCTCGGGATTTGCAGGAAGGGTGTAGGAAAGGCCCATAGCTGCCCATTTCTTCATCAGCAACAGCTGTGCATACATATGTAATTTCGTGTGAGATTTGAAACCTTCCACCCCTGAGAGAGGGGTGAGGACAACTAAATGTGTTGTATAACCAATTTTAATTACCAGTTGACATGTCCAGCAGACATGTCTGCAAAATGGGCAGCTATGTATGGGGTGTAATGTTTTTGCGGGAACAGAGTGCCCTTTTTTTTTTTTTTTCCAGGGGAGAGTGGTATGTCAGGTACAGGTAGTAGGTATAGTTGGGGAGGTAGGTAGGGGAGGTTAACAGACAAGACAGACAAGACGCATACAGGGGTGGTGTATGACATGTGGGGGGGGATACACATTTGACGGGGACGGATGTTGGGATATCCAGAGCCCATGAGCCCACAGATGGCAACAGTGTAACTGACATCCCCACCCATGGGCAGTTGCAACTGTGCCTTCACAGCCCAGGATTGGGCTGTGCTGGGGGCTGTGTAGGAGGGGCAGCAGGCACACTCGTCAGTTGTACCACCCGGGCCACCAGCTGACGTAGGGGCACAAGCACATAGTGCCTGATCTCCCTACGCACCACAGTCCGGACACTACGGAGGGTGAGTGTACGGTCTCCTCCAGCCACGCTTGCAGAGGGGGGACGAGCCCCATCCCCTGCAGCGCTTCCAGCCGCAGGTGGTACAGGGCTACCGGAGGAGGGTCCAGCCTGGGCACTAGTGCCAGGTGCAGTCGCCAGCTGAGGTGGGAGAGGTGGGTCCGCTGGGACCCGCCTTCCCTGTTGTTCTGTGTTTTGTAATAATTTAGGATGGTGTGTATTAGTATCAAACAGTACCATGCAGAATTAGTTGTAACAGCATGCATTAGTATTCCCATTAAGCAAACACCCATATATTCAGAACATTAAACAGCAGGCATAACACGTGCATTATTTCAACAACAGTACACAATCACACAGCATGCAGGGTTGACTGATGGCAACAGGCCATCAGGTTCGGATGTATGAACAGGGCATATGCATCAACAAACGTGCAAATATTTATGAACCAACAGGACAATTGTCAACAGGACAGATGTCCATGGAAATTAATTGCAAGTACACATACCCATTTCATGCGTGATGTATTATTTGTGGATTTAGGGTGGGGTGGAGAAATATTACATTAACAACTGCAATTACCTATACATATGCTGTACATTTCTAATAGCTGCAGATATATGCGCACTACAGGTCTAGCTACATTTTCCTATGTGCAAACATACACATGTTGGTGATGGGAAAGTTACTGCTACATT
>NC_056726.1:1177571121-1177587185 GCF_019279795.1 Protopterus annectens | reverse complement strand
TTACATTCTGTAATACCTTGTTTTATTGTGTAATTACATTCTGTAATACCTTGTTTTATTGTGTAATTACATTCTGTAATACCTTGTTTTATTGTGTAATTACATTCTGTAATTACATTCTGTAATACCTTGTTTTATTGTGTAATTACATTCTGTAATACCTTGTTTTGTTTTATTGTGTAATTATGTTCTGTAATACCTTGTTTTATTGTGTAATTACGTTCTGTAATACCTTGTTTTATTGTGTAATTACATTCTGTAATACCTTGTTTTATTGTGTAATTACATTCTGTAATACCTTGTTTTATTGTGTAATTACATTCTGTAATACCTTGTTTTATTGTGTAATTACATTCTGTAATACCTTGTTTTATTGTGTAATTACATTCTGTAATACCTTGTTTTATTGTGTAATTACATTCTGTACTACCTTCTTGTATTGTGTAATTACGTTCTGTAATACTTTGTTTTATTGTGTAATTACATTCTGTAATACCTTGTTTTATTGTGTAATTACATCCCAGTACCTTGTTTTTATTTGTAATTACATTCAGGGTATTCTATTTCATTGTGTAATTACATTCTTGTAATACCTTTACTTTTATTGTGTAATTACATTCTGTAATACCTTGTTTTATTGGTGTAATTACATCCTCTTGTAATACCTTTTGTTTTATTGTAATTGGAGCATATCTAGTAATACCTGTTTTATTGTGTAATTACGCTTCTGTAATACCTTTGTTTTGCCATTGTGTAATTACATTCTGTAATACCTTGTTTTATTGTGGTATCTAGCATTCTGTAATACCTATTTTTGGCTGTGTAATTACATTCTTATTATCTTCCAGTAAAGTACCTTCTCTTCATGTTCATTAGTCAGACAAGTGTATCAGTGTAAAAGAGCCATTTTTGTCTAGTTCACATACCTGAGATCATCATAAATAACAAAAGGATGTGTTTTTTTTTCTTGCAATATCTATATATAGCTTTCTATATCTTTCTGTAGATCTAAACCTATGCATACAAGAATGTATTTATGTACAGCTTCATAGATTTATAGGAGATTACTAGGCTAATGGGTTAAGAGCCCTTACCAGCCTAGCCAACATAACATGATTTTACCAGATATATCACCACAAGGGCAAGACAATGGCATGGATTTATGCCTGTGTCTTGAATATCTTACAGATTGCCCATGTCCAAAAAGGACAAAGATATTACGCCAAGTGTGAATTTGTGATTCACCATCCATTGATCCAAAATGAGTTTGAAGGGGGCCAGGGAAGAGCTCTGCTTAATGTGAATAGGAAGCCTGTTCTAATGAAGGGGCCATCTCTGAGACACATATCTGCGTCTCCAGCATATTTTATTTGAATTGCTGACAAAGTTAAGATCCCTAGATCAGGTGACTCTTTTTCTGCTTGACTTGCATGTGTAAAAGTTCCATCAGGGCTGGATTTGTGAGTGCCTTGCAGATAAGGCATAGGTCATGCCTTTATAGTCGGTAGATGATAGAGTAAAGGGATAGGGCTTTTAATCTATCCACATAGGACATGTTGTTTACACCTTGTATTTTTTTGTAAGGAACCTCTGAGGTTGGTCCAACTGTTGTAAGTGCCAAGTCAGGTACATGTCAAATAGCACATTGTACTCAATTATTGGTCTAATGAGGGCTGAGTACAGTAGGACTATAATTTCCTTAAATCTAGATGCCATAACTTTACTCATAAGTTGTGCCACATAGGAGGACTTCCTTACCACTGTGGACACATAGTGGTCAAAGTCTGCGTTAGAGCACCACCACAAGCAGACAGCAGCTCAGGTCTGTTAGTTGAGAGACCAGTTATTAGATGGATTTTCTGCTGGAATTTTCATGCTGCCAAAAGCCCGGAAACAGAGTTAAAAGGCTTCGGGTCGAGGCCAAAGCTTAGAGGTTTTTTTTACAACTGGTTTTCGAAATAAATTCATCTATGAGCGTGATTAAGTTGTTTTGTGGGTTCATGTTATTATCTATCTGTGTACCTAGATCTCTCAACTGTGAGTCTCCTCTTAGGATTATGCTATTGGTTTAATATGCAGGGCTATTTGACTTCCCAAAGGGTATGATAATGTATTTTTTCACATTTAGTGTTAGGCCATTGTTCTGGCACCAGTCATTTGTCTGATCTAGACCCTCCAGGATATCTACATCATTGGGGTATTCAATGATTGCCCCCAACTTGCAATCCTTAGCAAATTTTGTCATTCTGAGGCCTTTAACATTAGCCTTGACTTTAGTGATGTATATTCAGAAGAAGAGAGGTCCCAGCACTAAGACCTGTGGCACACCACTAGTAAATGCCTTCTTGCTGGATCTGGATTCACCCACCTTAATCACACATGTCCTATCCATAAGTCAACTGGCTATCCATCTGGTGACATAGGGATTTATGCCAAGTTTTGTGAGTTTATGTATTATACCTCAGTGGGGAATTGTGTCAAATGCACTGGCCAGGTCAAGGTAGGTGGTTTGTACTGTTTTACCCTCATCCATGGCCTTAGTGACTTTTGGAAAGAAATCTACCAGATTCATTAGGAATGACCTTCCCTTGACAAATCCAAATTGGGTCAGGTCCAGTGTTTGGAGGTTTCCTATGTCATTATTTATCAGGTCAATGATTATGCTTCCCTTGGGCTTGCATATAAGACTAGTTAAACTTATGGATCTGTAATCTCCCGGATCGATAGATGGCCTCCTTTATGCAGAGGATAACTGTTACTGTCCTCTACTGTATCAAGACAAAGCCATTCCAGAGGTTGTGGTTAAATAGGGATCCTAATGGGCCTGATCATTCCTGATTTAAGCTGTGGTCAACCTGGTGTACCATCATGCTCCATTGAAGCCATGTTTTTAGCACTAGAGAGCACATGTCAACCTGTACTTTCGTGATAATTGGCAGTGGAATGACATATGCTATTTCTTGGGTGAGAACTGGGGATGACGGAGAGGTGAAATTTGAGATAAATTTGTTGACCAGTAGATTTGCTACATCTTCTGGATGAGTATAGGTGATGCTATCTACAACTAATTCCACACATTTTTGAGTGTTGTCCTTAAGACTGTGGACATACTTAAAAATGCCTTATAGTTATCCATAACTTTGGAAGCTATTTTTACCTCAAAGTCTGCTTGCAGAGACTTGACTAGTTCCCTGATTCACTTGTTTAGACTAACGAGGAACTTTTTGAATTTGCTCTGTTGTGCACATTATGTTTTACTTCATGACAGGATTTTCTTTTTTCTGTTGTTCAACCTACTGATACCAAGGATTCACCAGCATGGCTAGCTTTGCAGTTTGACCTAGGTTTATTTCAGTCTGGTATGGCCATTTCTATGCAGTTGTTTATATGGTCGTACAAGGCTATTGTGTGTGCCTTTGCATAGGCTTCTGTGGTTTCTGGATTTGGGGAGAGCTTGGATCTAGCTGTGCCATCCCTTATTAGGGAGTCATTTACCTTAGAAAAGATCTTAAAGCTTTTTATGTATATATTTATAAGCTATAAGTCTGTCTCTACATTTCCTCATTCATGTTTTTCTCAGAGATATAATGAACAGCCATTTGTAACCTGGATGATCTAAGCAAATATTAGTTTATAAAAATGTGAGACAATAATAGCATCTTAAGAAATGCCACAGTAAACCACTATGAACAGATGTAAACAGCTCAGGTTTGTTAACTCTGCTTTGAAACTTTACTATATTGTAGGGATTATGCTACAACCAAATGTAAACATTAAGAAATCCTTCTCCATTATATTTGTCCCCATTACATAATGCTTTGTGTCATCAGCAATATAATTCACCAATTCTGTTTATAGGTTCATAGCTTCAGAGGTCTTTACTAGGCTAATGCCCACAAGGGCCTTTTTAAGTCTACTCATGCTTCCCAAATCTCTGACATATATAGCTATACGCAAGCAGTAATGCCTGACAGGGTATGTGTTAGTATGTAGATAACACTCCTGGAAGGTATACACAAGGAATAATGCCTGACAGGGTATGTGTTAGTATGTAAAATACACTCCTGGAAGGGAGCTATTTGCACAATAACACACACCCTACAGGGCACTATTATGCAAAAAGAACAGGCGATCTGTTAAATTACTTGCATTTGTTTTTGTTTTTTAATTACTGTATATATTTTATATATGTTTGATGTAAAGTAGTTCCTCTGTTTAATGTTTCAAAGTTGCTGTAGGATATGGGACTTTTGTTGTAAGAAGTATTTTACATCCATAATTTAAGTTTAAGTATTTAATGTCTACATATTCTATCTCATAACCCCACATGCACAAACATACCACATGCACATCGCACACACACACACACACACACACACACACACACACACACACACACACACACACACACACACACACACACACACAAACACACACGCACACTCATTAGTGGTGTACTTTTATAAATAGACATGATTAAAATCAGTTAATAATGCTAGCCATTAAAAGTTTAATACCTCCATACATCTCAACTGTCCAGATTTTCACAGAATATCCAGATTTGTTGCCATATTTTTTATCTGTTCTTTATAAAAGTTGTTTGCTGTCAAATTATCGAGGTTTGAAGTCACTAAATAATGACTTACATTTCAGTTTCAAACTTCACATCCTTCAGAAAATGCACACTAAAATTCTTCTTCTTTTGGCTTTTCCCAGTTAGGGGTCACCACAGTGGATCACCTGAATGCTCACGATTGGCAGTGGAGTTTTATGGTATCAAGATGCCAGCCCAGCGCTCAACCTTCCACAGAAGGCACACGCATGCACGCACTCACATCTAGGGCTAATTTACAGTGTCCAATCCACATACAGCATGTCTTTGGGATGTGAGAAAAAACCAGAGCACCCGGAGGAAACCCACACGGCGGACATGCAGACTCCACACAGAAGGCACCCCAGCCGAGGATCAAATCGGAGAACCTCGTGCTGTGAGGCGACAATGCTAACCGCTGCACCACCACAGCTGCCAAAAATGCACACTAACATAAATCCTGTTATTATAGCAACTTTCTAATTTTATGAGAGTAATGTTTAAAATATGTTCCTATTTTTGAGCCTTTGTCCCTCCATTGTTTCAGGCTTTATCCAGCTGTCTTGTACTAAAATGTTAAGAGTTATGTATACATCTTAATTTTAAACTGCTGCTGTGAGTAATTGATCTCTCTCTCTCTCTCTGACACACACACTTCCATTTTCATGCAAGCAATCACATATGAAGACAGAAACATACACACACACACACATACACACACACACACACACACACACACACACACACACACACACACACACACACACACACACACAAACACATGTACCTTTACTATTTTTCCTTTTAATTTTACTATTGCTAAACAGCAGAATTGCTGCTTAGCTAATGAAAAATAATGCATCTGTTAGCTTTTTTACAGACCGAGCTCTGCAGCAGCTTAATACACTGCAGTGAAGCAGCAGACTTGTTTTTTTAGTGGACATCAGTTGTACATTAACACCCTACTAAGTATCAAAATATACTACATCCAAATGTAGACAATAAGTGAAAAAGCCATTCACTCTCTAAGCTGGCATTAATTGATATCTTATGGTATCCAAAATATCATGCATATTTAAATACTATATAGGTTCATAGATTAGTACTAGGCTAACTGCCCTTGGAAGCCATTTTAAGCCCAGCCAATTATCCCCTGTGAGATTCAAACCCTGTACCTTATGTTTGTAAGGCAAGCACCTTAACCATTAGGCCACCCTCCCAATTAAAAAAAATAAGTTTCCTCTTGTTCAGCAAGGCTCATAGATTAGTACTTGCTGACTGCCCCTGTGGGCCATTTTCAGCCTAGCCAATTAACCCATGTGAGAATTGAACCCTGCACCTTGTGTCTGTAAGGTGAACAACTTAATCATTATGACAGCATTGGCTGTTCAAAAAATTACAATTAATTGCTAAACACATCTATTGATCAGTGTAAATATCAGATATTTAAGCAATAACCAATGATGTGGTGTGATATATTGAAGATTTATCCACTGTTGGCATGGATTAATCACAAGGGCGAAGCCCGAGTGATTAAAGAAAGCCAACTGTGGGTAAATTTCAATATACCACAACCACGGAATTGGTTATTGCTATTATACAATGACATTATTTAAGAAAAAAGATGCTTACCTTTCTTAAATAATAGCTTTGTATAATGATGAATTACTGTTCTTCTGCCGGTGGTGGTATACTACTTCCTTGTGTTGATGTACTGCGCATGCGTATGGGACTTGCATTCCTATGCATATCCAGTACATCAATGCTTTGAAATGGAGAAAAGAAAGTCTCCGTTGCTCACTTTTTCTTTTTTGTTTTTTTTTTATTTATTAAAAAAAAGGTTTTGGACACTTTATACCAACGGAAAAAAGTCCTGGCAACCGGAACTTTTTCTGTTAGTATATTGTGGGATTTACAATGGGCACACTGGCCAATCAGTGTGCACATTTTGGAATATTAATGGGGGGGGGTCATTGTATAATTTCTGATATCAAACAGTTAAGGGATAATTTCTGAAGCACATAGTGTTAAGCTAAGCAAGTTAAAAATAAGGTGCTTTAAAAATGAGCACTAATCTTAGCATTAAAAAGCTCATCTTTAAAACAGTTTCTTTCAATGACAGAGTTCCAGCTATTGCAGTTAGTAAATATTTTAGAAAAAAGTACAGAGATAATAACAGTTATGATAGTTAAATGTATGCTTAAGAAAGCATTTGGGTAAAAATGACACAGACTATAAAAATCAATAACTTAAAATACAAAAATTACAAAAATATCCAATAGTATTTGAAAACAGTGACATGATCATACAAATTATTTTTGCAATACATTTGTATGAACCTCTTTTCAAGAAGAATGCTAACTGATGGACAGTTGTAAATATTCTTCTGAATTCATTGTTGGTGGGGATTAGATGTATATGGAAGACCAGCAGTACTGTATCATTTGATTATTATATAAATGTCAGGTAACTGGTTTAATTTATCAAATATCTCCTTCTTATGCACATCTTTATGGAATGGTAGCACCTTGTAGGAAATGATACACACTCTTTCTTTTATTTATTTATTTTTAATAAGATCTGTATATGTTCTTTCATCAGAGGCTGAAAAAATTGGATTTTTCTGTTAAGTTCTGCCTGTTCTCATTGGGTACAGCCTGCTAAGTTTCCTTTTTTGCATTATGCTTAACTGTTACCTTGTGTACAGTCTGCCTAGGTTGTAGTTTTACTATGAGATGTGTACTTTCTCCCTGGGTGCAGAGTTGCACTGATGCCAAGGTGTCATTCCGGCAGACATGCTTCCATGTGTGATACTGTGCAGCAGGCTAGTACCCATTAACTAGCATTTTGTAACATCATCTTTTCTCAGCATGCTTACATCCAAGAAATTAATCTCACTTTTGGAGATGTTAACTTCAAAATCCAAGAAGTCTGTGGTCCTCCTCAGGTAGTCAACGAAGCTGGATATTTAATCTTCTCCACCATTTCATAACAGGAATATGTCATCCACAATTCACTTGTAGTATACAAGTTTATTCTTCCATTCATTGCTGTCTGTAAACACAAATTCTAGCTCTCATTGAGCCATAACTATGTTTGAGTATGAATTGGTACATGAAGTGCCCATGGCCACTCCCCATTTTTGTATAAAGTATTGGTCATTGTGCATGAGGACATTATTTTCTAATATAATTTCCAGCAGGGAATACACTTGCATAATTTCCACAGTAGTATATTCATTGGTCATGTTAAGAAACATCCTAATTGACTCTATTCCATAGCCATTTGGTATAACCATAAAGAGACTCCTCACATCCACAGTTACTATTAACACATCTGAATGTATTGGATTCATTCTACAATAAGCTGATAAACCAGATAGGAAGTCTTCTGTATATCGCAATACAGTCTCCGCTTTTTCCAATGCTCTTTTTAATTTTTGTTCAGTATAAATAGATGAGGGCTCAGTAGCCCATCCAGCCCCAGATACTATCAGTCGCATTGGGGGTCAGTCTGTGCCTTATGGAGACAAAATGGGAAGTGGCCATGTGCACTTCATGTGCCAGTTCATACTCAAAAATAGTTATGACTCAGTGAGAGCTAAAATCTGTGTTACGGATTTTGAAGTTAACAGCTCCAAAAGCTAGATTAATTTCTTGGATGTAAGCATTCTGAGAAAAGCAGATGGATGCTTTGAAACAAGGACATTTAGGAATGAATGCTGGAAAAAAAATCACATTTTACATCACTCGAGTTTGCATCCAAGACATGTATTCCCACAGATAGTTAAAAGTAAATTCTTGAGGCAGTCTAGACTCAACACCAAAGACAACATTTATCAAGAGAAGATGTTGGAAACAAAATATGAACTCAGTAGCAGAGGATACAAGAAAAAAAAATGAATGATATGAGGTACAACAGAGAAGTAGAAAAGGAAACCCATACTATTCTGCAAATCCACAAAAAGCCAACAACCATAAGAGAAGTGATACATCAAATATGAGATGTACAATAACATATAGTCAAGATGTCAAATCTGTAATATAATGAGGAAGTATTGGCAGATATTAACAGCAGATGAGTCTATAGAAAGAATAGTGGGAGAAACACCTACTTTCTGCTATAAAAATAAGATGAATTTAAAACAACTTTTATGTAAGGATGTAAACAGAAAACAGAAAAAGACTTTGATACGTAGACAAGGCACCTTTAAATGTGGCCACTGTAATGCATATCCATATACAATGCAGAATCAATATTTTCAGTATCCTGTTACACAAAAGTCACATTTCTTGAGGACATATGCTGACTGTGGGACTCAAAACTTGGTTTATGTAGCACTATGCATGAAATGTACCTGCTTTTATGTTGGAAAGATGAACTGCCATTTTAGAACTAGAATTTTTTCGCACTTAAAAGACATTAAGAATAGAACATCTACAAATGCACGGAGTAAGCATCTAATGGCAAATAATAATCATTTGTACCTGTTTATGGCACTCCAAGTGGTGCAAGAAAAGGAAATCTAAAATAAATCACTGATTGATGAGACCAAATGGATGGCAAATTTGAGGGCTGATAAAATCTCAGGCTTAAATGAGCTTGTTCCTTTAAAGCCAGTACTGAGAAAGGGTCGCCAAGAGGATGAGTTTGATTGGGCACTCCCACTATAAATGAAGTTAATGAATGAATGCTTACAGATATGATGAAGGCCTAAGGCTGAAAGTGCTCATCTTACTATTTTACTCACATTTTAACTTGTTTTATTCAGTTTAATAAAATATTCCACTGCGGAGTCACTTTCTTGTTTTATTGTTAAATTCGGAACTCCATTTTTAAGAACCCATAACAAACTACAGTTATGGTTAGTAATTCATTGTAATGTGTGGAGAGTTTAGCTGTCCTGAAGTACTAAGTTATAAAAAAATATTTTGGAGCAGGGATTATTTAACAACTTTTAAAGCTGAAATGCACATAACCCTGCCAGACAGGTAGAGGCTAGAAGTGAAACGCCCCTCTGATGAACCACCAGCTTTTGAAGCTGTTAAGACACTTTGGCTATCACAGTTTTGTTGTGTGAGTTACAGTGAAAAGTAGGTGACAGAAAGCTGTCAGTCAAGTTCTCCACTGCAGTAGTTACTAACTGCAGTCTGTGGTGCAGAATGAACCTCAAAAATAACAATGATGTGACGTACAGAATTAGAAGTTATGTACTTACCATAATGTTCCATCTGAGTAGGTGGATTCATTTGTCTGCAACCTGTGGGTATGGATCCGATATCGGATCCGAACCGGCATGGTTTATCCAGCTATGCATCCGAGCTCCTAGCTCCTCCCCTCACCCATAATGCCCTGCTCTCCCTATATGACCTCAGATCGAGTTTGCCCTGTACCAAATACCCTATCAAAGGGTAACACATACTATGCAGGGGGATAGGAGGACGGGATGGTTGCAGACAAATGAATCCACCTACTCAGATGGAACGTTATGGTAAGTACATAACTTCTAAATCTGAAGTAGGAGAATTCATTTGTCAGCAACCTGTGGGACAGAGTCCCCAGATACCCGAGTCTTCGGCGGCCATCATGGAAGGATATTCCGGAGCACCGTGTAGCCAAAGGATGCTCTACCTCTAGACATGATATCCAGCTTGTAATGAGAAATAAAGGTATGAGGTGAAGCCCAAGTTGCTGCTGAATAAATGTCATCCAGAGGAACCCTAGCCCTAAAGGCCACTGAGGTAGAAACAGACCGGGTCGAATGAGTGTGGACTCCATCCGGTGCGGGCCTCCCAGAAGCTTGGTAAGCTAATAGGATACACTGGGAAATCCAGCGTGACAATGAGACTTTGGAAATCGGTTTACCCAGATTGAATTTGGCAAAGGAAATGAACAATTGGTCGGATTGCGTAATACCAGCTGTCCTGTTAAGATAAAAATGAAGCTGCCTGTGAACATCCAATGAATGCAGCTTGTATTCACCTTTGTTCTGATATTTAGGAAATAAAACAGGGAGGTTGATGGATTGATTAATGTTTGCTTCCAAAGCTACCTTAGGAAGAAAGGAGGGATTGATCCTGAGGCACACCCAGTCCGGATGGAAGACCAAGTAGGGCGGTTTCATGGACAGGGCTTGCAGTTCAGAAACTCTCTTAGCTGAAGTAATGGCAACTAAAAATGCAGTCTTAAGAGACAAGAATTTTAGATCTACTGTGGCCGCAGGCTCGAAGAGGGGAGCGGTCAAGGCCTGAGGATCCAAAGAAAGATCCCACGGTGGAACCATCTCTTTGATGGGGGGGTCTAAGCAGAAAAGTGCCTTTTAAGAAGATTTTACATAACTTGGCCGACATAAGGGGCCCAGAGTCATGACCAACATGATAATGAGAAATGGCTGCTAGCTGAACTTTGACCGTGGAACTACTGGTGCCATCATTAAAGAGAATAGTCAGGAAGTCTAGAACCAAAGGAAGGGGAACCGTGAAGGGATCTAGACCCTGCTGCTCTGCCCAAATGGAGAAGCGCTTCCATTTACTGCGGTAAATTTTTCTGGTAGAGGGTTTATGAGCCGCAACCAGAATGGCCTTAACTGGGGACGAGATACCGGGAGTCCTGATTAGGAGTGGAACTGGAGCAGCCAAGCAGTCAGCTTCAGGTTGTCCAGGTTCGGAGTTGGCAGGTTCGATGGGTGTGATATCAGATCCGGGATGGGATCTAGAATCCAAGGTGGATTCACTGAATGAGACCTTAGGTAAGGGAACCAGATCTGTCAAGGCCAGAATGGGGCTATGAGGATCATTCTGCACCCCAACTGAGAGGCTTTCTGAAGCACCTGGAGCATCAGAGGCAGAGGGGGGTATGCGTAAAGAAGACCGGGAGGCCAAGCATGCACCAGAGTGTCTCTCGGAGAATCCCCTGGAGGTGGGATTAGAGCAAAAAAACTGTCGCACTTGGTGTTTAAGGGAGAGGCAAAGAGATCGCAACAAGGAGTCCCCCACTGTGCGAAGATATGTTTCGCTACTTGAGCATTGAGAGACCACTCGTATGGGGAGAGAATGGTGCGACTGAACTTGTCCGCAAGAATGTTGGACCGACCCGGAATATGCGTTGAGATGAGAAAGCGGTTGGTGGAGATCACCCATTCCCACACTCTCATGGCTTCTCGACATAAGGGGTAAGACCTGGTTCCCCCCTGTTTGTTGATGTACCAGATCACCGACATGTTGTCTGACTGAATCGCAATTGTTCCCAGGGGAAGAAAGGCTTGAAGTGCTTGCAACGCCAAGAGCACCGCCCTCATCTCCAGAACATTGATATGCAGGGAGGTCTCTGAGTCGTTCCACGTGCCTTGGACTATCCGGCCCACAAAATGCCCCCCCCGCCTGAGGCGGGAGGTGTCCGTGGTCACTGTGGCGAGAGGGGGAGATGCACAAAAGGGGCGGCCACCGTGGAGATCCGCGGAATAGAGCCACCACAAAAGAGACCGCTTGCAAGCCTTGCTGATCGCAATGGGATGATGTAGGGGGAGAGAAAGATATGACCATTGTACTAGAAGCATCCACTGAAGTACCCGCATGTTCAAGCGGGCGAGTGGGAGAAGAGAAATCGCTGCCGCCATAGACCCTAGTGCCCTCAGGACCAATTCCGCCGGAACTGAGTTGGAGAGGAGGATGACCCGCACATGGAGTCGCAGATTCCGAATTCTGTCGGTTGTGAGAAAGGCCCTTAACTTCCTCGTGTCTAACCTGGCTCCTATGAATTCTATCAACTGAGTAGGGACCGGGTTGGACTTTCCTACGTTTACTGTGATGCCTAGCCAGGGAGCTAGGTGAAGAAAGGGGTCTCTTGCCAAGGATAGTTGATACCTTGTTGAGGCGGTGAGAAGCCAGTCGTCCAGGTACGGAAAGACCTGCACCCCTTGAAGCCTCAGGTGGGCCGCAACCACTGCTAACACTTTGGTGAACACCCTGGGGGCTGTGGTGAGACCAAAGGGAAGGACCCTGAACTGGTAGTGACTGGCTCCCAGCCAGAAGCGAAGAAACCTCCTGGACCGTCTGTCCATTAGTATATGGTAGTACGCATCCTTGAGGTCTATAGAGCACATCCAGTGATTCTCTCCCAACAAGGGGAGGATGGATTGTAAAGTGACCATCCAGAACTTCTCCTTGGGAACTGCCAGGTTTAATAGGGACAGGTCCAGAATGGGTCTTAGGTCCCCCGTCTTTTTTGGCACTAAAAAGAACCTGGAGTAGAACCCTGATCCGATCTGGTCTGGGGGGACAGGCTGGATGGCTCTTTTCCTCAGCAGATAGCGAATTTCTGCTGAAGTGGCCTCCCTCTGATCAGGTGGAACGTCGGGGAGGGAATTTAATTTTGGAAGGTGAAGAAATGGAATTCTGTATCCTCTGGATATAATCCAGAGGACCCAGCGGTCTGATGTTATGGACTCCCATGCTGCTAGGTGCTCCAAAAAACGTCCCCTGATTGCCTCCTGAGTGGAGCAGTCAGGCAACCCCTCAGGGTTGCTGCGTGGACTGTTCAGAGAAAGGTTCTCTGGACCCAAAATTCCTGGGAGCCCCTCTGCCCCTGGGGCGGCGTCTTCCCTGTCCCCCTCTGCCACGGAAGGACTGGTTGTCCGGAGCGGGTTGGGATTGCTGCGACTTCCGGAACCATATCTTCTTCTGGCCCTTTTGGTTCCTAGAGTAGGATCTCTGGGGCACAGAGAAGCAGACTCCGACGGCAGACAGTGTCTTCCCGTCCTTCTCGCTCTGGACCAAGGTGTCGCGAACCGTCTTGCCAAAAAAGGGCAGAACTGTCAAAAGGGGCGTTTGCGAATGATGCCTTGAAGGGCTCCATGAAATCGCAATGGCGGAGCCAGGCCTGATGTCTCATGACTAGGCCTACTCCTGCAGCTCTAGCGGCTCCCTCGGTAGCATGGGAAAGTAACCGCATAGAGGTATTGGTCACAGAACGAAGAGTGGCCATACGGGTGGAGTGCAAAAGTTTGTCCTCCTCTGACATGGACTCTGGGGGGGATGCAGCATAGTCTTTGATAAGATCGCGCTGCATCCTAATGACATGTGCCAGATAGTTGAGCACCCTCACTGAGAAGGTCGCTGAACTATACATTCGCTTCCCCAAGTGGTCCATCATCCGAGACTCCTTGCTCGGAGGATGAACTGAGGGACTCTCTTGAGCAAGTTCCCTCTTAGTGGCTGCTGCCATCAACATGGCATCTACCGGGGGTCCCCTGCTCCAGTGGGCACAGTCAGCAGGGGGGGCTAAGAATCCTGTCTGGCCTCTTGGGGATTGGCTCCATGGTGTCTGGTTCCTTCCACGCCCTGGTGGTAATGAGGTCCACCAGGGGGTCGGCAGGAGGGGACACCCAAGAGGTAGACGGGCCCACTTCAAATGCCTCCAAGAACACGGACTTGTCCGAGGAAGACTTTGGGGCAGACCACCCACCTCTTATATGAAGCATTTCCATGATGTCTCCAAAGGAGACATCCTCGGGGGGTGATCTTGGGGAGCCTTCCCCCTCCTCCAAGTCTGTGTCTTCAGTTAAAGACTCAGGGGAGTCTATGTGCCTCCTCTTACACGTGTGCTTGCGAGGTGCTTCCTCAGGGGGGCTGTCCGAGGACCCCTCGCAAGCAGTGTCCAGTTCCAAAGGAACTGCTTGGGGCAATGAAATGGGCTGTCCCAGTGGCCGGGTGACGGAAGCCTGACCCAGAGCAGATGGAGTGCGGGACAGAGCCGAAGCAAGGGCCGGGGGTCCGGATGCCCTCAACAGAGCCCTCTACACTACATCAAAAGCCGAAGGGGAGCTGGCCTCGACCAAAGGATCAGACAGTCGGCTCCCCCTCGGATCCGAGTAGTGGATCGGAGCCGGCGCCACGCCCCTCAGATCTGAGGGACCAGTGCGCTCCGACACGGATGGCACCGAAGGCACATTGAGTCCCTCGGATCTGAAGCTCAGGCCAAGGCTCCGAGAGGTCGGATCCGACACACTCAAGGGCAGGGTCAGATCCGAAGTACCCAGTACTATCGGGGCCGACCCACCCCTGGCTCCAAAGCTGCCCGGCTCCGAGCGCTCCGAGCCCAGGTAGCAGGACGGAGAAGGAGCTATGGGCTTGAAAAATGGGGTCGAGCTCCCCCCCAGGGGGGGGGGGAGGCAGGAGCACTCCCATCTGCATCTGGGCCTGGATGAACCTTTGCATCATCCAGTCCAGATCAGCGTTGGAGAGACTATAGGTAGACCTCGAAGAGGCTACCGAGGTAGGCCTTGAGTACTGCCTCAATAGCCTCGAAGGAGGTCGGGTCTCCTCCTCCTCAGGTCCCGGTGAAAAGGTTGGGGACCGGAGCCGAGGAGGAGGAGAGCCAGCAGCTAGAGAGGCCGGAGGAGAAGCCCGCTTAGCCGGCGGGGCTGAGACGGAGGTCTCGGCCCGCCGCTTGTGGTGCTTCTCTCTCCAGTCCTTCTTCCTAGCTTCCCTCTCCTCTGAACCCATAGAGGGAGTTTGAATCCCGGGAGGAGGAGGGGGAGCAGGTAGGGCAGGAACCACCGGAGCGGTAACTAGCAACAGGGCGGAGGCCGAAGCCGAGTCCTGGGGTAAGAGTCCCGCCAAGACTAGCTTCGACCTCCGCTCCTTCAATGCCCTGGGGTTGAACCCTGCACAGATTGAACATCCAGAAGTGAGGTGTTCAACCCCAAGGCATCAAACACACCGAGTGTGGCCATCAGCAGGGGACAGCTTATGGCCACACTCGGAGCATTTTGAAAAGATCGCCTTTGGGGCCTCAGACATTTTTTTTTTTTTTTTAAACAAAAAGAAAGTTAAAGAGAGTTAACAAGTTAACAAACCAGTCATACAAAAGGCCCCAAAGAAACCACACGCACACAAGCTACGCACCAGCGAGGGGAGGGAACTACAAAATTATGAAATTTAACAAAATTTAGTTTAAAAGGGTGAAGAACCTAAAACTTTCACACAAAAAAACAATTTTTTGACAGAAATTCTCTTAGAAAAATACCAAAAAAGCACTTAGCTGACAGGAGCTCAAAATCCAGCTGTCACCATGAACGCGGCAAACTAGATCTGAGGTCATATAGGGAGAGCAGGGCATTATGGGTGAGGGGAGGAGCTAGGAGCTCAGATCCATAGCTGGATAAACCATGCCGGTTCGGATCCGATATCGGATCCATACCCACAGGTTGCTGACAAATGAATTCTCCTACTTCAGATCTGTTGTTCTAAGCTTATTACAGCAAGGATCGTAGATCAGAAAAGCACATTTTAAGGCTCCTCTTTTTCAACCAGTTTTTGAACATATATGTATTTATCCATTTATTTATTTATTTTGTTACCTACATTGATAGGTTGGCTCACAGACCCTTTTAACAGAGACTCTTAACATTTAGTCAGTTGTGATGCTGTATCGCTCAAACAAAAATTAAAATGTTTGAAAGTATACATTGCAT
>NC_056726.1:1177555300-1177565300 GCF_019279795.1 Protopterus annectens | reverse complement strand
ATATATGTATATATATATATATATATATATATATATATATATATATAGACATTATATATATATATATATATATATATATATATATATATATATATATATGTATATATATATATATATATATATATATATATATTTAAAGAAAGAGAGAAGTATATATCTATTTAGTTATAAATATATATGCACACACACACACATACATCTACATGTATAAATACATTCCCTGTACTGCTGAATGATTGTGCTGAATGATATGTTTATGAAAATATCAGGGTTATTTATATCTGCCATGGTTTAGTGGTAAATCACATTAGCTATGGTGTGCAGCCTCCTGGGTTTGAGCCATGCAGAGGCTGTTTATTTTGTTGCTGAGCAGAAAAAGGGCCATTGAATACAGAGTGACTAAGGCACTTTTAAGCAGTTGTAAGCAGGTTTGCGTGGGTTTGCACGGAGGTAAGCACTGCTAACTTCCATTTACAGTTTCCTATACTCAGCTTCTAAATTGCTTAACCTGTATAGGCATTGCTTACCCCCGAGCAAACAGGCTTAAACCCGCTTATTGATGCTTAAACGTGCTTACTCATATTTACCCCTGCACTAATTTCTTTAAAATATAGATAGGAAAGTGGTCAAAAAGGGGCACAAAGAGGGACATACAGTAGGAAAAATAGCTAGGGATGTGCAGGAAGGTGTAGGAAAGTTCCATAGCTGCCCATTTCTTCTACAGAAGCAGATGTGCATATACAGTGAATTTGGAGGTAGATTTGGACACTCAAACACCTAAGAGAGGGGTGAGGACAACAATAAGATGTTGTGATGACTGTTATACCAGATTAAATGTGACCAGTGGACATGTGTGTGAAATGGACAGCTATGTATGCGGTGAGATTTTATTTTGAGGAACAGATTGCCCTTTTTGTGTTTTTTTATTAAGGTGAGAGTGGGATGTTGGGAAACGATAGTAGGTATACTTGGGGAGGATAGGTTGGGTAGGATGACAGACAAGACAGCATACAGGGGTGGTATATTACACATATAGGGGGTAAATAACTTGGATGAGGAGGGGTGTTTGGAAGTCTCAAGCCCATGAGCCCCCAAATGGAAACAGTGGGACTGAGGTCCCAAACTATGGGCAGTCACCACTGTACCTTCATGGCCCTGAAGGTAGCTGTGCTGGGGGCTGAGTAGGAGGGGCAGGCTGACCATCTATATGTGCCACACAGCCCACAAGCTGGCATAGCTTGTCTCCAAACTCCTTGTGGAGCTCTCTACACACCACTGCCGGGATCTGACTGCAGGAGACAGGTTCCTGTCTGCCCACACTCCCGGGGGGGGGACCGAGCCCGATCCCCTGTGGCGGTTCCACCCGAAGGTGGTGCAGGACCAAGGGATGAGGAGGTCCCAGGCTGGGCCCCAGAAGTGCTGGTGCCTGGTGCCATGGCTAGCTGAGGTGGGACAGGTGGGTCCGCTGGGACTGGCCTTCCCATACAGGTTATGATGTTGCAGTTTTAGGACAGATATGGGTTAGTAATAGTCAACAGCATTCAGGATTAGTTATAACAGCATGCATAGATATTGCCATTAACTCAAAACACCAGATTTTGAACAGTTGCAGAGCAAGCAGAACACATGCATATATGGAACCACAGTGGCCATTACAACAACTAGCAGATTTCATTGATGGCAACAGGCCACTGGTATGGGAGTATTTTAACATGGCACATGCATAGAACCAAATGTAAATATTTATAAAGCAATAGGACATATCTCTCAACAAAAGTTTGAAGTGTACACATACCCATTGAGGTTTGCAATTAGGTTGTTGGTGCAGATATGGTGGGGTTGAGAGAGAGAGGTAAGTTAACAACTAATATATCCCTGTAGTTTTCACAACTTTCTTAGTCATTGCAGTGATCTGTCCTTTACATGTATTATTACACTACCCAATGGCCTTAATTTGTACAATGGCATGTTTGTAGATTAGTATATATTCCTGAATTGTGTCTTACCTACAGTCTACACCTCTTACCTGGTATAGCTGTGGAGAAGATCTTTGTTAACACTACCTGACATTTCTACACATACTCCCAGATTCCATGCCTGTAGACAAGTATATAAGTAAACTGTGTTGTACCTACAGTCTACACCTCTTACCTGTTATAGCTGTGAAGAAAATTTTTGTTAACATTACCTGACAATTTCTACACATACTCCCACATTCCATGCTTGTAGACAAGTATATAAGTGAACTGTGTTGTACCGACAGTCTACATTTCTTACGTGTTATAGCTTTGGAGAACATCTTTGTTAACATTACATGACAATTTCTACACATACTCCCAGATTGCATGTTGATGTTATACACATACCTCTCAATCTGTTATTGCACACACTCTGGTTAAGGCTTGACAAGACGCAGGTGTTAATGCAATATATTCTAAGAATTGCTTTCATACACTTTGGGTGAGATGCTACAATGACAGATTTGTTTTCATATACATTTTCAGACTATGTACAGGTCTGACTATCAGTTATATGTCATTAAAAGCTGCCTACATTTCTTCGATCATCACACTGATTTGTCAGAGGTACAGGGCACCAGACAGCAGATTTGGGCCATTTATCTGGACATGCTGGACAGATCTGAACAGTTAAGGGGTATGATTATGAATACAGCTTACTATCTGAACATTCTAGCAAATTCTGTACAGTTGTGGGGTATGATTATGCATACAGCTTACTACCACTCCTGGGATTAGAAACCCTGCTGTGTGTGCTAAAAATATTACAGCTAACATCACAGTACAGTGTGCTATCAGGGAAATGGTGTGAAGTGTTCCAATGTTTTCTGTGTAAGTGTCCCTCAATTGTACAATATAGGTTCATAGGTAGGTACTAGTCTATTGGCCCTAGGGCCTATATAAGCCTAGCCAAATGGTACCTTGGCCTCTTGGGACTTCCAACATTGCTATACAGAACTTCCTACACATTTTTTCTGTGTACCACAGTGTGGGTAACACTGCTTAATACAACAGTACTATTTTTAGAGAATGCAACACTACACTAACATGTGAAAGCAGAGTAAACACAAGCACTCCAGGGGTTATACGTTTATTTACAGGATATTACACCTTTATTTGCATACAACCTATATGGCACTATTTCTGCCATATTGCCTAGTTTATTCAGTACATCCTATCCACAATACATTTTATAGTGATACAACACTTTCTAAGACTCTTATATTTATTTGTTATGACAGTACATGCAATATTATTACTAACCTGCCTCGCGATGCAGCTTTTGCAACCTAACAGCATGGGCTTGCTGGTTCGCAGCCCACTCATCTGCAGCTGTCAGAGAAATACAGTCATATTTATCCATACCTATCCGTAGTATACACAAGCTAGGCAATTATTATCTACTTAGTAGAATGAGTACTTATTCACTGTTGGGGCATCAGCCATCTGCCTAGATTACTGGAGCCACTGATCCAATACATCCCTCATATGCCGCTTCAGGTCAGCATGGTGATACCTGACCTGCTTACCAGTCCGGGAGATACCAGTGGCACTAGCGAGGCCACGGGCAAGACTGTCCCAGGCCAATGTTTTATATTGGGAGTCCTGGTACTGGCCCTGCACTAGTCTCTCTTCATGCTGTTTTACCAGGAGCCATACCATGAATTTAGACTCCTAGATGCCCCAGCACTGCGCTCAGAATTGAGAGCCTTCCCCAATGCCAGCCATTCTGCCTACAGAAGAAAGCTGCAACCAGTTATGGGAAGTATTCCCACCTGTGGGGTTTAAATACGCCCAATTTCCCACACTTTTCTGTAATTGGATGTTTTTGAACAGGCTAAGCTATGGGCATACCTGCATTGTTTAAAGAGATATACCAATGGGCAGATTGAATTGGCTGGCCTACACATTGCTTACACCAACTAAGCGGAGCTGTGCAATGCTTACCATTGCTTAATATTTAATTTGCATTATATTTGCTTTTTTGGCATTGATTTATTATTCATTATATGTTATATATGTGTCTGGTATCCATGATTCATGTGTACGTTCACTGTATAGGGTCATGGGGACTTCAACACTTTATTACAATAACACCTTACATCTGGGCTTACTGCAGTACCACATATTTATGTTATGTAGCAGGTTATACAACATAAGACTGTATATAGATTCCTTTCACATGTTCATTTTGATTTTCCTATGGTGAGGATTTGTTTGGTGAAACCTCAGTATTCTGTACTGCTGTGATGGCTGAGTGGTTAACTACTGTAATTGTAGTATACAGGGTCCTGGGTTCATGTCCAGCAAAGGTTGGTTATTTTTTTTCTGGCCAGAACAGCAGCTGATGCATAGAGGGTGATTGAGGCACTTTTAAGCAGTTGTAAGTGGGTTTGCGCATGTTTGTGTGAAGGTAAGCAATGCTAACCTCTGGTGAAATATGTTTACAGAGAGTTAGCTTCAATATTGCTTAACCTGTGTGCGCATTCCTTACCACCACACAAATGAGCTTAAGCCCACTTACTACTGCTTAAATATGTTTACTCCCACTTACTACTGCTTAATAGTGCTTTCCCTTGCTTACTAGTGCTTACTCCCGTTTACCACTGCACTACTTTAGACAATAATGTCTAATGGTTCTTGGGGAGGTGGGGGATTTGAAAGCTGTATGGAGTTATCATTCATTACACATTTTACCTTACATCTGTATCCCTGATTCCTGTGTACATATACTGTATGATGTACATGTGATTATCTGTGGACTTTGCGACATTATGACACTGACACCTCACATCTACATTTAATGCAGTATTCCAGTTCATAAATATATGTTTTTAGTAGGTTATGCAACTAAAATTATTGGTCATAAAGTGATTTGACATGGAAAATGAAATGCACTGCAGTCAGACTCGAACCAGGAATAACTGCTCGTAAGGCAAATGGTCTACCCACTACACTATTGCTGTACTGCTTCATTTGCATATATCTTGCTTTTTATCCTCTTGTGCCATTTAAGCTGTATTAACTGTAGCCAAAAGATGGGCAAACCTGTGCACCTATGGTTAAATTTAGTTGGTTTCATAAAAAAATATATATATTTTTATTTTTTGCTTTAACTATTGCTCTTGTACATGTGGGGGGGATGTTGCTAGGCGTATGCGTACATCTACGAGCGGTCGCGCTCATTCTTTTCAGACTTTCTGCTGTTCTTCATTGCAGGGGCATCTATATTCTGAGTGCTCTGCTCTCAGACACACCCCCTGCACTCTTACACACTCCGTGTAAAAGTAGGAGCTCAGGCAGTGCGCCTTCATTAATATGCATAGCGCACTGCCATCATACTCCTAAATGGCCACTTCCATGCATGACTAAATTAGTCATGCATGGCAGCATACTGAATCTGGGGGAATGTGTATCTGTTTAAGTTAGAAATACTTTTACGTGCAACATGCATCTAAAAAGGAATTATAAATTTTGTTTCACTTACATGCAGGCTGATATGGTCCCTGAAATATATGACTTGTCAACAAGGAATTTAAACCAAGTAAAATCTCTAATCATATTTATAAAGAGATCAGAAGTAGGTCAGGCCTGATAATTTTGGAATCATTTGGGAAGTCATGTTTGTTTTTCTGGAATCCTGAAATTTAGTATCCCCTATCTGGGATAAATTAAGTTTGAGATTTTATGTTAGAAAATGTATTTAGTGCAGATTCTGTTAGGTCTTTGTCGAATTGCTCCATGTTCTCATTTTACAGTTATGTACAATGTTATATTGTAGGTAAACGCATTCCTAGTGGCTCATATTATTTGTGTCCTTTGATTATGAGTGAAGAGATGCAGCAGGAAGTTAGTATCTGGCGTTTTGGTAGTACTGTTTCCATCCATCCCTCCATCTTTCCATCTGCAGCACCTTTTCCTCTGTGTTTTACTTATGGGGTTGGGTTGTAACATCAATACTGACAATCCTCCAAAGCCATGTGATAATAATCACTTAATGGCAGCTAAAAGTGCCACACTCTTTTGTGAGTGTGTGTGTGTGTGTGTGTGTGTGTGTGTGTGTGTGTGTGTGTGTGTGTGTATGTGTGTGTGTGTGTGTGTGTGTGTGTGTGTGTGTGTGTGTATGTGTGTGTGTGTGTGTGTACGTGCGAGCATAGTAACAAGTCTTTAGGCTAATAATTTTTTTTTCTAAACATTCCAAGCCATGACTACTACATCATACTTTGGGCTTTCTACTAAAATTTTGAAGACCATAATTTCAAATGCCTATAATTTAATACATATAAATTTTCAAAGAAATTTTGCAGAATTTACACCCCACTCAAACCTTCATCTGGGTGATTTACTACAACAATAAACATGCCCTTTAATCCTGTTAAGTGCAGTGTGCAAGAGAAGAATATCCAAACCATCTTCCAACATACTGGGATATGCATCAATCAGCCAAACTCTTGATAAAAGAAAAAATTATTAAATCATGAAGCAGCTGCACTCATGCAAAATAGATGGGTATATATTACCATCTCAAATGGTAAAAATGTTGAATGCTCACATGAGTGAAAACGGACTTAAACAAACTTGTTTTTTTGGGATCATGGTATAGTGAGGATTGGGATATTTGCCCTTTCCTCACTGTAGTGTGACCTCGGAGTTGAAATATATATTTAGTGGGGGTAGCATAGCCCCCCACAATAGCAAGTTCGTTTAAGTCCATTTTCACTCATGTGGGCATTCAACATTTTTACCATTTGTGATGGTAATATAGACCCGAATATTCAAGTATGCTGTGACATTGTGATTTTGCTTTGCCAACATCTCCCACTTCCAAATAGACCTATTATAGGCCATTGCAAACAGAAGAGAGTTTTATCTATGACCCCATTTTTAAAATTGTGGTGCTCAAATTTATGGGGCTTAAAATTACAGTGCATTCTCCATACTCTGGCTACCAGAATAAAGAAGTTTATCAGATTCCCCTAGCAATTTGTGTTTTTATGCCACTTTAGGATTTAACCTCCATTAGCATATAGACACTGCAGGATTCTTTTCATTAGAAGTGATTCTATAAGTTTTACTATAACAGAAATTAAACTGAGAAATTCAAAGTTCTCACTCTCTTTAATGATTCCACATTTATGAAGGAAAAACACATTTACCTGATTCCAGACTTTTACTCTCACACCATAATTTTATTTTCTTGCATCTTTTTTTTTTTTTTTTTTGCTTTTTAGAGCAACCATTTGAAACGTAAGCAGAAAATATTCATAGCAGTTTCATATAATTTATAAAAGTTTTAAATGCAGTGATAACTTAAGAGAGGACAAGAAAAACATAAAAACATAATAATACATAAATTCATCCACAGATGCTAATTTTCTGCTTTGGTAGATATTAGCAATATGTAAACAAATAAACATTGACATATGTTAAGTAAAAGCGTGTATCATTCGTGTAAATGTTAACCTGTACAGAGACTAGAGCAGTACTGTTCAGATAACTGTGATTCTAGTCTGTGACTGTAGGGAAAGACTGACTATAAGAACAGATGATAGTCTCATAGAAAACCAATGCAAATTTATTTTCTGGCAAAACCAGCATATTTGAGGAGATGCCTGATAAACTGGCAGGCCTTCATGCAAGGCAGAAGTGGGTGAACAATTGTCAGCAGGTCTATGGGGCTGTGACAAAACAAACACAGAGCAAACTTAATACATGTAATAATGCTTCCTGGCTATGCATTTTAGTGCATTGATTGGTGACACTGCATTAGACATTACCACACTCACAATATCCAATGGGGAAAGGAGGGCACAGCTATCATCATCATTTACAATGGTGGGACACAGTGTTAAGGGACAGCGGTGTTATCATGGGTGGATGGATCATAGATGGTGCCCACATTAAGCACCCATATGGCTAGTTTAGAGGGGCAGGATTCATATCTTAAGAGTTATGAGTGAGGCTTCCAAGGGTGGACTACTGGCTGATTATACCATGTGACTATACAATATTAACTCCAGAGGTAAATGAGAAAGGGGATAGTGCAAAACATCTACTGTGCATTTGGGAATGTTACTTTGACCCCCACCATGGTGTTTTGGCAGACTGATGGCATTCACTACATCATGTCTAGGCATAGTTAGGTGTTACCCATGGTAAAGCTATAAGAGCATTGGCTGCTGCTTAACTTTGGGAATATGCATGGGTTGTCACATGGGAGGGTGCTGACAATGTAACAAGACAAATAATGGCAGTGTCCATATAATCATGGGTGGGGTCTATATTAGAACACCGAAGTTTCAAAACTTCGAGTGTTCTAATATCGACCCGTTTTCAGCGAACGTTGAAAATATCGAAGAAACAGAAAACCAAATTTTTTTCCTAGGGAAAGAATTTGGTTGTCTGTTTCTGTTGCTTTGGTATTTTCAGTGCTGTGGATTACGGGTTGGGTTCAGGTACATGTGCGATTCTGTGAACTTGAGAGTTAGGGTGGGTTAGGTGATTTAGGGTTAGGGAGTGGGTCAGGTAAGGGTGCGATTGTTTGGACGTGAGGGTTAGGGCAGGGTAGGTGAGTTAGGGTTAGGGCACAGGTGAGGTGACTGTGGGATGGTGACGGACCTTAGGGTTAGGTTTTGGGTTAAGGTAAGTGGATAGTTAGTGGTGTATGTATAGTTTAGTGTAGGGTTAGGTGTAAGAGTTTAGGTAGATGTGTGTGGATTGCTGTTTGTTTGGTATGCTTGTGTTGTGTGCATGTGTTCTGGAACAGTGAATTTTTTCCCTAGGAAATAATTCTCTGTTCTGTATGTTTGATGTTTTAAATTTTCATTGAATAGGGTTTGATATTAGAATACTCGAAGTTTTGAAACTTCGGTGTTCTAATATAGACCCTCATGGGTGGCCAAAGGTGAGGAACAGTGGCATCAGATGATCATTAACAAATATCCATATGATCATCTTTGGTCCCTGGTCCTTGGCCAGAGATCTCAGTGGAAACTGTAGTGGATCCAGATAAACATCTGCCATTGCAATGTATTCCTTAGCCATTAGTGGAGGCAGCTGTGGACAGTTGTGGGAATGGTGTTTGCTATCTATGTTAACCTGCCATGCACACCAGTAGTGCACAACCATCCCCTAACATGATAAGCCAGAGACTCCCCAGACTCTGGAATAGACTGCCCATACATGTCAAGCAGAACACCTCTTTGTCTCTCTTCAAAAGGAACCTTGACGACTGGATGGGAGAAAGGAAATTCACCCCAGGGATCACGTCAGTCGCCCTGCTAGACAGGGGTCCAGGGAAGTAAATAGTGCGGGAAGAAATAGCCAGGGAATTGTTATGGCTAGGCTTGTATAGGCTCTAGGGCCGATAGCCTAGTGCCAACCTATGAACCCATACACATGGTGGTAGGATCACTGTAGCTTCAAAGGCACACAAATGGATACTAAGTTGGATACCACTGCCCTGAATGGGCATATCTGCTCCTTGTCCCCATTCATAGTATTGTAATATATGCATTGCAGATTGTCTTACAGCCTCTGTAGTGGTTGCAGGTCTGTGACACATAGTTCATTTAATGGCTGCCAGTACCTGGATCACAGACATTGACATTTTCTGATTGATGTCAAGGACAATAAAGTTTTGGCATCATGGCACCGATGTCCACCAACATGATGACTCTCCCTAGTGCAATGTGTGTGCACACCTCAGAGGTTGTGTTTGCCTCTGTGACAGTGCCAACTATCTAAAAGGGGTGGTTTTGATAAGGGTAAGATGACCTGTGCTAAACAAGGGTGATACCAGAGGGATTCTTTTTAGTCTTCTGTATTTGCTTCATCTGTGGGTGAAGGGATTGTACCCTCCACTTTTAGTCTTGCTGAGACTGCCACTGTGTCCTCAGACTTTTCCAGGTGCATGGTGCCATAATTGTTACTCCTACTAATGTCAGGCATGAATTAAATTATTGTTAGAGATCCTCTCCCAG
>NC_056726.1:1177539201-1177554800 GCF_019279795.1 Protopterus annectens | reverse complement strand
GGCCTGGGAAGGTTAAATCCCCTGTGGGGCAGCAGGCAATGGTTCTCATTCCTGTCGGACACAACAATCTGCAAGCAGCTTGGGAGGGACCCTATAAGGTGGTAAGAAAGGTAAGTGAGGTTAACTCCATCATGGAACTTCTAGGCAGATGGCAGGGGCACAAACTGTACCATGTTAACATGATGAAAACTTACCATGATAGGGAGGCCCTTGTGCTGAGCATTTGCAGTGGATTGCAGGAGGAGTCTGAGGCAGATCTGGGGACTGATCTCCTCAATGAGGCTTGAGCTGACACCTCAGTGGAACAAGTAGCTATGTCCCAGCAGCTATCTCCTACCCAGGTTCTATAAATCCAAGCAGTGTTGCAATAACTTGGGGACATGTTCACTGGGAAACCAGGGTGCATCCACCTGGTGTAGCACTAGGTGGATAAAGGACCCTGACAGCCTATTAGGCAGGCCCCTTATAGGGTGCCTGAGAGAGTCAGACAGACCCTGAGGAAGGAGGTACAGGAGATGTTGGAACTAGGGGTGATTCAAGAGTCCATCAGTCCCTGGGCCTCCCCAGTGGTGCTGGTGTCAAAGAAGGGTAGCAGCACCAGTTTCTGTGTGGACTACAGAGAATTAAATAGTCACACAGAGTCGGATGCTTACCCCATGCCTAGGACAGATGAGGCCCTAGAGCAGCTGGGTGGAGCTAAGTATCTTACAACCATTGATCTCACCAAGGGTTACTGGCAGCTGCCCTTCACTCCCAGTGCTAGAGAGATGTCAGCCTTTGTGACTCCTTTTGGCTTGTATGAGTTCACAAAGCTGCCATTTGGGATGAAGAATGCCCCATCAGCTTTCCAGAGGCAGGTAGATAATATCATAGCAGGAGCAGGAGGGCTTGCCTTTGCTTACCTAGATGATATTGCCATCTACAGCCATTCATGGCCAGAGCACCTTCAGCATATCCGGGATGTGCTGGGCAGACTACAGAGGGCAGGGTTGACCATTAAGCTGAGCAAATGTCAGGTGGATATGGCGGAGGTCTCCTACCTAGGACATAGAGTAGGGAGTGGTAAGATAAGGCCAGAACCTGCCAAAGTAGAAGCCATTCATGCATGACCTTCACCTGTTACTAAAAAGCAGGTGAGGGCATTTTTAGGGACAGCAGGGTACTATGGAAAGTTTGTCCCCAGTTATAGTACCATAGCTGCTCCCCTCATAGACCCAACAATGAAGAACAGACCAGATAAGGTAGTGTGGAGTCCAGCATGTGAGCAGGCATTCCAGAAGCTTAAAGAAACTTTTGGAGGACCTACTGTGTTAGCCAGTCCAGATTACAGCAAATAATTTGTTGTGCAGGTGGATGCGTCAAACCATGGAGTGGGGACTGTACTTAGCCAGATTTCTTCAGAGGGAGAAGAGCACCCAGTGGTTTATCTCAGCTGTGGGCTCCAACCCAGGGAGGAATGCTATGCAGCTGTACAAAAGGAATGTCTAGCCATAGTGTGGGCACTGCAAAAACTTCAGCCTTATCTGTATGGAAAAAACTTCACTGTTATGACAGATCACAACCCTCTAACATGGTTAAACAGAGCCAGTCAGGAAAATACCAAGTTGCTAAGATGGAGCCTGGGGTTGCAAGAATATGATATGTCAGTGCAACACCACAGTGGGAGTAGCAATGCCAATGCAGATGGCCTCTCAAGACAGGGAATGGGGTGAGGTACACTCAGACAGACCTAACCCTCTCAAGCGGTGTTTCCTAAGGGTCACTTGAAAAACTAGCTTGAGATTTCCGGGGGGGGTGAAGACTGGTAGAGATGGGTGATGGCTGCCAGCCTAGCCAGATAGAATTGTGCAAATAATTCTATCATTTGTAAATGTGAAATGTTGAACTTAAAACAATGTGGGAACATTGCCATCTGCTATAAAGAAAACTAAGTCAAGCATTTCACATCTGTTCTTTGAAATTAAAATTATGTCTTGTATGTTCTTTGATCTCCAGAGCTCAGAGCCATTTGGCCTGGGCTAACACATTCTTTCTATTGCTTTAACTTAAGGAATAATTACTAGAATGTACATGTGAAATGTCTTTTATTGCTGTAGATTCCTGAGCAGGTGTTAGCTTGTTAAATAATGTAGCCTGTTGGCCTGGGAACCCCAGCATAAGTGTCAAAAATAATGCAATCTGGGAGGGCCCAGCAGAAATGTTTGTTAGTGATTTTTAAAACTATTGCTCAGAGAGAGACTGTAAGCATTTTTGTCTTGATGTCCAACTCAGCACTGCATTATGCTCTCTTAAGTAAGTTATCTTAGAAGTGTGTTTTCTTGTAGAAATAGCTAGGACTATAAAGATTAGACTAAGTGTTTTTCTGTGATGTCAGAACTGTACTACTGATTTATTTTAAGTATTTCTGTGTGATCTCTGAACTCTTTTGACTAGCACTGTGTAGTAGAAAGTATTGTCTTGTGGTTTTAATTATTTATTATTAAATATTTTAAAACCTTTTAACTGTGGCTGTTTTGTGTAGAGATAATTTAAGCTCTAGAGTACATTGCATATTTATAGAGTTTACTGTCCAAGACACTCTAAATATGCCCTGACGTAGTCATACTACCAATTGGATAATAATATTGCACAGTAATAATTTGACACCCTTTTAAGGGCCTTTGGATAGCTGCTAATATTAACTGGGTAGTGGCAAGTGGAACTACCATACAGTCTGGGAGAAAGGGGCACAGCTGGAGAACCTATGCTAGCCTTCCCCAGAAGTGTCTGTGTGGTTGTATAATCTCTTATCTCAAAGTGTGTGTGTGTGTGTGTGTGTGTGTGTGTGTGTGTGTGTGTGAGCTACTTGGGCGGGGACACAAAGCACTGGTTGGACAGAAAGGATGCTGGAGATTTTAGCTTGTCCAGCTAGGCTGAGATCTGGACCGTATAGTTGTGCCAGTGGGGAGTCTTATTGGGGACCAGGGGAGCAAGGGAGCAACCAGCCCCGGACTGACTGTGATCTCTGTGTGCTTTTAAGGGAAATTGCACTTTATTGTGTGTATTTTTTATCCTTTCCTCTCATATGAGACACCCTCTCTGGTGTTAGTGGTGAGGATTGAGGCTGCTTGATTGCTGGGCCAGGGCACAGGTGTCACAAGGTCCATCAGAGTGAAGTCTAACAATGCCTTGTATGCCAGGCATTGATCTCCCTTCCACAGCCATTAGGAAAGAGAATACAGGGATAGGACTTTGAAGTCATCTGCCTAGGACATGTTATTTACACAGTGTATTATTTTAGTGAGGAACCTCTGTGGATGTTACAGTTGTTGGATGTACATACAAAAGTTGGTACTGTACACAATGATAGGTCTGATAAATGCCAAATACAGTAGAAGAATAACCTCCTTGGACCTAGATGCCATATCTTCATTTATGAAGTTGCACAAAATAGAATGATTTCCTCACTACCCTTTCCACATGATGGTCAAAGGCTAGATTACTATCTACATATATCCCTAAGTCCCTGACTATTTTGCCAACTCTTAGGGGTATGTTGTCAATCTGACAGTTAGCAGGGGTGGCTGACTTCCCAAAGACCACTATTATGCATTTCATTGCATTTAATTTTAGTCCATGACTCTGACACAAGTTAGTTGTTTGTGTCAGAATTTCTTGCAGAATATTAGCGTTAGTGTTGGATTCTTTGAGTGCTCCTAATTTGCAATTGTATGCAAATCTAGTCATCCAGAGGACCTTGATATTGGCTTTGAATTCATGAAATAGATGCAAAAAAGGAGCGGTCCCAGGAATGATCCCTGAGGGACTCTGTTGGTGGCTACTATCTTTATAGAGGTGGATTCCCCAATTCTACCATTCTGAGGCCTATTGCTGAGCCAGTTAGCTATGTACTGAGTGACTTATGGGTTTTTACCTAATCTCTCAAGTTTGTAAAAAGGTCTGAATGGAGTATTGTGTCAAAAAGTAGGCCAGCGTGCAGAGCCATGACTACCTTTTCTGATGCCTGGGTGCAATTCTAGTACCTAGTCAAGGTAGGCAGTGTGAACAGTTTTTACCTTGTCCATTGCTGTGGTGACTTTCTCAAACACATCCACCAGGTTGAGTAGGCATGACATGCCCATGATGAAACCAAAATAGATTGGGTTCAGTGTCTGGAGAGTTTTCTGTTTCATTATTGATAATTTCCATGATAGGTATTTTAGAGTTTTGCATATGAGAATTCTTTCCATGGCTTTGCATATTCAAAATGAGTATAACAATATATGAGTAAAGGGGGAATAAAGACTTATTTGGCTCTAGAAGAGATGTTGGAAGCCAGAGAGCCAGAAAGAATGTGAACTACAGTGAAAACATGATGGTAACATGATAAGGAATTATCAATAACAGTGCCTAGGTCACTTAAAAAGTGCCTGATTGGAGGGGTGTCACCTATATGATAAGTGAAACTATTTTTCTTACTGAAATGAGCTATACTATTTTTTTCTCGGGTCTATATTGAATCAACGAACACTTAAAAAAGCGAACGTTGATTCATCGACCCTATTTTAGCCAGCGCTGAAAATCCTGAACACCTGGAACAGCGAATTTTTTCACCGTGGAAAAAATCTCTGGGCCAGTTTTTGGAGATTGCCATTTCCTCCACTGTGGTGCGATCTCGGAGTTGGTATATTTAAGTAGGGGGGGCAAGCCCCATTAAATACTGTTTAAAGTTGTTTTTTTTTTTTTTGTGGAACAGCGATTTTTTTTTCCACTGGGGAAAAAAAATCGCTGTTCTGCTGAACTAGGGTCGATGAATAAGCGTTCACTTATTTAATATAGACCCTTTTTCTCACATGTTGAGACTTTTGATCTTAAGATAATTACTAACATTGTTATCTCATGTTGGACCAACCGTGAATCAGTGGAAGATCCAGTAACAAAATCTGGTTTATATTCATCTGCAAACTTAGATAACCCTAGGCAGTGAGTGCTGCCCTGAAAGTCAGAAAAATAGATGACCAAACAAAGTGGCCTACAATACACAGCTGTTAACTATTTTGATTTCATATGTGACACCTGTAACTCTAACTACACAGGTTCTGTCAGGCAAACACTTAGCTAAAAACCCTATAGCTTATGGATTTAGATTTAGATGTACAAGTTTGTCAATAATGCCTGCAAAGGGAAGAGTGTCAAAGGCCCTGGCCAGGTCCAAGTATGTTGTATGTACTGTGTAACAGCTATGCACTGCTTCACTGACTGTTTGAAATAAATGAATATGGTTAATGAAGTAGGATCTTCCTTTTAAAAAAGCTAAATTAATGAGGGTCCAAGGATAAAAGATTTTTAATGTATTGATTAATGAGGACATTGACAAGATATTCCACAGCATTATATTTGATTCTAGTAACTGTAATGAATCTATAGCTGCAATGCTTTTTGTGTGGGCTACCCTTGTGTAAACACATTCAATAGCTGCTTTCCAGGCTTCAGGAATGTAACCATTGCAGAGATTTAATTTAAAGAGGTTAAGTCAAGGTTCAAATTGATACTAAAAAGTCAGACAACTGTATATACTATCAAATATATAAGGATGCTGATCCTATTCGATTTACAAAGGAAAAATTCCTGAAAGAGCTTAAACAAGTAACAGTGCATAAAAAAATAGGCCAGCATGCAGAGCCATGACTACCTTTTCTGGTGCCTGGGTGCAATTCTAGTGCCTCAGAAAACACTATGTTGAGGGGCAGAAAAAAGGTCCTATTGTAAAACTGTAGCAAAACACTTATACAAATGCAGCAAGCAGGTTGCTACAGTAAGGCTATTGCCCAAAAAGTGCTTCAGCCCTGATCATTTATACAGTATGAGTATTTATTTCTAAACACTGGTGCTGTAATATTGACTCACAGGCATCTGCCAAGCATGCCCCCAAACACCTATACCTTGCGCCTGGGGAAGATGCTGCCTTTGTCTCACGCTAGTTAACACTTCTGAACCTGATACAGTTTGCTACATAGTTTCCTTCTGAGAGAATAGATAGACTATATGATAGTTTTATACAATTATCTCACATTTTAATATTTGGAGAATGGAAATGTTTTACATTACTGGAAAATGATAGATGTGGTCTTCTTCTCAAGGGTGGGAGCATGGAACAGGGCTGAAATTACTAACCTGCCACTTTAACTTCACATTAAGGGAAGTTATATTGATTTACTGATGAAAAAATATGTTTAAAAGAGTAAAAAGTCAATAATGGTTGCAGAGGGTACAGCAGTTGGCATGGTTGTATCACAGTATTTGGTTCTCTGATTTAGTTCTCATTTAAATTATCCAGTTTGATTCTCAGGTTGGATACTTTGTGTAGATACTTGATGTCCTCCTTGTATTTAAGTGAGATTGTACTTGGGAGCTAATACTGACTCTCAGGTCAAGGACTATGGAGGAATATGGATGATCAATATTCAAATTGTACCAAAGTGTGTGTGTGTGTGTGTGTGTGTGTGTGTGTGTGTGTGTGTGTGTGTGTGTGTGTGTGTGTGTGTGTGCGTGTGTGTGCGTGTGTGTGTGTGTGTGTGTGTGTGTGTGTGTGTGTGTGTGTGTGTAAAGTATGTCTTGCAATAATGGCATCACATCCAGGATTATTTATTTCTTTATTCCTGTAGGAGAAGGCCGTGACTCCCTTTGAGCATGAAACAGATGGAGTTGGTGTTGAAATTGTTAGAAAGAAAACCATGAAATGAAAAACAAAAGGAAGGAAGGAAAGGAAGAAAAAAAGAAAGAAAGAAAAGGTGTTGACAAGTATCAAGGATGTGAAGCAGGAGAATATTGTTAATCAAATTATACATTTTTTGAGAATGTAATGAAGATATTGCATGAAAATGGGAGGTGAATTTATTTTCTGTGTCTGGATGCAGTCTGTAATATAAGTGCTGCACTCCTGAGGTTATAGTGAGTAGCATTTTGTGCAGAATCTAAATTGTGCACTAACAATTGTTATCATTTTGAAGGACACAAGTATTCAGTTGGTTCTATAGTGTAATTAGTAATGCAATAGTGGTATAATCAGAAAAGTCTGAGTTTGGTTCCATGATAAAGCATTTAACTAATTTTCATATGTCTTGTCTACTAAGAGTTTAGAGAACATTTTAAACAATACCACCTGCAAATGTTAGTTAACAAATAAAAGACAAGTTCACAGGGTACTAGGTCAAGAATTCCCATAAAACTTTATGCAGACAGTAGATCATCTAGGATTATAGCAGGTTATATTCATTTACATGCAAACAGTAAGTAGTGAGGTACCACAGTAAATAGGACTTTGGTCAGTCCTAGTAATTTTTTTTCCAGGAGATCTTGCTAGCAGTGAAGAAGGAATCGTCTTCCATTTTGCTGATGTCACAAAGCTGTGCAACAGTGTTAATGTAAAAGAAGTAAAGTAGATTCTGTACTGAAATAAAATAAGGTAAAGAGGGGCTAGGGGAACACTTGCCAAAATTAAGGGACTATTCTGAATTACAGTTTACAGTCAGTAAAACAATAGTCAACATAATGCGTGTGGAAAATAACTATAGAAAGGAGAGCATAAATGAATAGAAATAATATCAACAGTAAAACAGAAAATGAAGCTTGAGAAGACTGGGACACATTAGCTAAAGGTAAGAGATACGTGTGAGAAAGCAGTAAGGAAGGGGTTGGATACAAGGATATTTCTCAGGAAGTATACACAGATGAAAGTAGGCATTCCTCTTCAGGACCAGTATGTAAGATCAATCCAATTGCAATATATGCAGTTCAGGGAACTTTATTTTTGTTAGGGAAATGAAATAACTGACAGTGCTTAAAGCAGGAACATGCAAAGGAGACATAGACTGCACTGCAATGCATATAAAGACAGAGATTGCCATGCCTTCAGACAAGGAGGTGGATATGGCAAGAGGGAGAATTTAAATATCCAAAGGAATCTAAAAGTCCAAACATTCATTAATTTAGAAGGCTGAGAACAAAAGCATACAGCACAAGATTCTGGTTGGGTAATTCAGGTCATGGAAGAGTAAGCATTACTTCATTAAAAGGGTGATAGTTAAATAAAACAACATGCCTGTAGAGGAAGTACAGTAAAAATATAATAATTGAAGAATGCATGAGATAGGAATAAGTACTAGGGAGAAGGTGAGAATAAACTAGGAAATGAGAGGAACCCATGGTTCACCCAATACATAATGGACAGATGCTGGGTGTCATGTACTCCTTATCTGACATAAGTATTTGTGCTTTCTCATATTTTAGAGTTTTTTTCTACAATATTTCAGGAATTCAGCTTTTTCTTCTGTCATTTTGACTAAAATGCCTACATTTACTGCTATTCTTGATGACCTATAAATCTTCGTTCACTGCAGTTCAGTCTACTGTTGTGCAAGTAGGTGAAGCTGGGTAGAAGATGTAATACAACAGCTATATCTGTTGTATAAGGTGAGACTCACAGCCTCAGCAATTCATAACCTGCACCATAAGTATCACCACAAGTGTCCTCCATGTCTGGTCTGTAATTTCTGGCTAAGTAACTCAATGCTCAATGGCAGCTGCAAGAAAATCTCTTGTTCTGTTAAGGTTTTGGCACAATGTGATCCCTGAGACTTGCTTGCACTGAATCAATGTTAGAACACGTGTGTGTTGCTCTTTCTTATGAGTGGAGAAGCAGTGGCAATCTTTTTCAGCTTTTCCACCTGTGAATAATTTCTGAGTGTTTTTCTCTGATTCGCTGAGTCCCATTTTGGCTGGCTCATTTGTGCTTTATAAAGCAAACACTTGTACAGCTCAGAGCTCTGTAAAGCTGAATTGTGGACAGCTGCGCATTCATGCACAGCTGTGAACTGAGGAAATAAAAAGGACACATCTTTAAGCATGTCCTTGTTCCATTAGGGTGTCTGAAACAAGCTTTTAGACCTGTTTGCCCTGAATCCACATGACAAGTGTTGTGTTACTCTTCATGGTGAGAGTAGGAATAGCAGCCATCTTTTTCCAGACCTTTCTGCTGTGGACCACTTATCAGTGTTTCAGCAGATTGAATAAGTCAGATTTTGAAAGGCTCCTTACTACTTTATAAAAAGAACACCTGTGTGGCTGTTCTGTTGACCTGTGGATAGTGTGCATTCATATGCAATGCTGAAAGATAAGGTATGAGGAAGGAAGCATTTACAAGCAAGTCTTTGCTCCATCTGATTTCTGACAACCTGCACTTTCCACAGCTCTGCTAATTAGGACTGGGACTTTCTCCACAAATAAACTCATCCCTTGCACTGTATGACACTTTTTCCATGTTTTCCTCTGATTCACTGAGTCCCATTTTGACTGGCTCATTTGTGTTTTATAAAGAAAATACTTGTATAGCTCAGAACTCTGCTCTGCTGAGTTGTGGATAGCTGCACTTTCATGGACAACATTGAACTAAAATGAAAGAAAAGGATACATCTTCAAGCATGTCCTTGTTCCATCAGGGTGTCTGAAAGAAGCTCTTAGACCTGCTTGCCCTGAATCTGCATTGCAAGTGTTGTGTCACTCTTCATGGTGAGAGTATGAACAGTGGCCATCCTATCCCTATATTATCCTTACTTTAGTGTTAGCTTCATTATCAGCCAACTTTAGAAGCCTATTCAAAAGTATGAAATTACCAAAAGTTAAAGGTAGCTTCATTGGCAGATAGTCCCTTTTGATGCCTTACATTTTTCTAGAATTAGACATATCATAATGTAGTTGTTTTTATAGCCTTACTTTAAGCATAACAATCACTAATACTGTACCTTTCTTATCACTAGCCCTCCAATTACTGTACTTAATACACATTTAATATATTACCAACTAGCAGCCTCATCTTAACCCTATCTCTCTCTAATAATGCATGCCCCCATTTCTAATTGGAGCTGAATCTAGCTTATCTGCCACCCTGTTCAACTCCCATCAGACCAAAAAGGAAGAAAAGGTCTTTACTTTTACATTAAACTTTTTAAAATGCACTATCATTTGATCAGCATTGTCCTATGGCATCCATTCTGACAGCTTGCATCCAAGGCATCTTCCCCCTTCATCCAACCTTAGCTACACCTCTGTTTCTAATCTTTAGCTGTACTGTCATACCAGACACTTGACCCCTATTATTATGGAGTCAGACACATTGATCTTACATCTCACCTTACCCATCAGTTAAAACTAGGCATTTCTTGGCAATGCAAGAACTGCCTCATATTTACTGATAATCTCTTTCTCCATGAATCTAAAAAATCAACACATGAAAGGTGTACCTCTAACATAGGAGGCCAGTCACCCTTCACCTTCCATTCTCAGTAAACAGAATCACATTACAACACTTGTTTACAATGAGTAGCCAAAAAAATCCATGCCTGAGCTGACCAAACTACCATCTAGTAAACCTCATACTTCTGAGAACACACTGTTATAAATTAGCTCATTGTCAGGTGTCACACTGACCAGCCTGGTACAATACAAAGTTGCAGTCAGTTGTCTTTCAAGTCCTGGGAGTATCATGTTGCCATTGCAATTGTGGGGACAAATGACCTTAGGAGCTGTAAAACACAGTTGAACTCATCACTTCTATCTTCAAGGAAGGTAAACCACTAGTACTGGTACCAAATGATGCATAAATACAAAGACAAAATAATGGATCACAGCTGTTTATCATGTTAAATTCTGACATTCCATATGGATCCATTGTGAGCCTACCTGGCACCAGAAGATCAAGATACTCCTTGCTTTGCTCTAGAGAGACAGCAACTCTCATCTCATGGCTTTCAAGTGTCGGGTCTAGCCTCTGGTAACTCATAGTGCCTATGTAAAATTCCAGCTCATGGGCAGAGTCACCTACAAAACTCTGATTCTAAAACAAAGTTTTATGTGTTGCGCTAGTCGATTCTTGAAGCTTAAACAGCAAAATATTTGAGTTCTGGGATTACCTTATCATAGAAAACATCCATGTTTGTGTAGTTACTAAGGTGTGATTGCATAATAATGACAAAGCTCTCACCTTACCTGGGTACTGCAAGTATCATGCATTCAGGCCCACTGAGAGCTGTTGAGTATATCCATATTTATCAGGAACTCCAGTGTATCAAGCTGAGTTTTTCAGGATACTGACATAGAACATTTAGGAATCCTAATGTACCTTAATAAATTGGCCTCCTTCATTTTGGTACCTATAGATCCTCCTCCCTGCCTACATCTGAACATAGCAAGTCTGCCTCTACAAAATCTGCCCAATAAACCTAATACCACCATTATGGGTGACTTTGATTACCCATGATTAAATTGTCTTACTTTTACTACTGCAAACAAATAGGTTCAATGTTTCATTGACTTTGCTAATAGTGACTTCCTGGTAAAAATTCTCCCTCCACCTGCTTGAGGCAGTATGGTCATTGACCTAGTCATCATCACTGGGTGCCTCTTTCAATGCCATCCTGCTTGTCTCTACCTCTCTATTCATATCTGACAGCCTAGCTGTAACCTTCACCATTGATGTAAACCTTTTCAACAAAGAAAACACTATTGCTGAAATTTTTCTAATGACTTAATAATCCCTGGTGTCAAATGTTCACCTCTCCGTGTATTGTAGGATTTACTTTTTAGTCAACAGGAGTTTAGGTACTGCAGCCAACCTTCCATGCATGCACACACACACACACACACACACACACACACACACACACACACACACACACACACACAGACATAAACATATTACAATGCATCAAATGACCTCCTTACCCGATCACACTCAAGCATGCAACCACCCATTCACACATACCACACACACACACACACACACACACACACACACACATACACACACACACACACACACACACACACACACACACACACACACACACACACAAACACACACACTCACACACACACACACACACACACACACACACACACACACACACACATACACACACACACACACACACACACACACACACACACACACACACACACACACACACACACACACACACACACACACGCACACACACACACACACACACACACACACACACACACACACACACACACACACACACACACACACACACACATGGTCAACTTACAACACTCATACCTCTACAAAGACTGGCACAAGCAGCCATACACATGCACTCATGCACACACACCCTAATATTAGCTATCTGCTAAACTCCTGTGACTTACCTCTAATGTGTTCTCTTCCATTTTAGGTAATGAGCGACTGCAAAAATTTGGCTGAATTCAGTAATGTGGCTGTGGGTACTTATTTATGCAGGTGAATGGTTCTATGAATTGCTCAACTGCATAAAACACTTACTTGAGACATTTACAGAGGATAGGACATGGCTAATTATCATATTCCACTTTCCTGGAATACCTAAAAGCATTTGAAGTAGGCCAGAGAGACAACCCACTATGGTCCAGCACATCTTTACTGCAGTACGGCTGTCTAAGAAACAGGGGGCTGCTGGCTGAAAGCTTATTGTGTGTTTTACTAATTGGTCTGTAAGCCTTGCTGCTGTAAAACTTGTATTTTTCCTGATTCTATATAAGCCCAGTGTTGCATGGGTTTGTGCTCAATTCTTCAGAGCTGCTCTTGATTTAGCTACTTCGCCTGAGAGTTACATAGGACCTGCTGCATCTAAAGCCATCCGCTGCTTATACAATGAAAATAAGTATCATTTTGCACTTCTGCTGATTGTTACTACCATATGTCATAAAGGTCTTCTATTAACTGTTACATTTCTTCCAGTTTGGTAGAGTTTCAAAGCTGAACTGTTCCCACTGCTGCTGTAGTACTTAATTACATTGTGTCTGCTAGTTTTACAGGACTGTAATGTATAGATTGTGTGGTTTTCCTGCACTTGATTTCTAAAACCAGATTTTTTATATTAAGAGGGTTTTCTGACTGCACTACTGTGACAGAAGTGTGCTTTAGCAAACCTATCTGAATTGGGGGCTCCTGGCTGAAAGTTTGATGTGTATTTACTGATTGGTCTGTAGGGCTTGCTGTTGTAAAGTTTTTTTTTGATTCTATATAAGCCCATTGTTTGTGCAAGGCTGTTCTCCGCACAGTGGTTGCTAGAAGTGCCCTGTATAAAAGCAAATGCTATTAAGTTAAAATTTCCCTTAGAACAACTATCACTGCAGCCTTCCCCCATTTCCCCTGCTGCTCTAGACACATATGAGTTGTGTGCAGAGCAGCATCTCATTGTTGGATAGCTGCAGTTCGCACTGAGTATAGCACCCATTCTTGTCTGTGTTCTGTCATCCCAGTCCAGTTAAATCTCCCCACTCTCCTCCCTGGTTAATCCATAGTAAAAAAACCTGAAACTATTGATAGGCACTTTTCTGCTATCTCTGTGGTCAATCCTGAGTTATTGTAGCATATATCTCATGTATATTGACAAACACCTAATCCTGAAACAAACAACTACAGTATGTGAGATGTAGTTACACTATAAAATTGAGACATGACTCTCACATACTGACAAATCAAATGACAAATAGGTTGTCAGCACATGCACATCATATCTCTCACTAAATAAGGTATCGGCACATAAACACACATATGCAGAGGTACTCACAAGTTACTTACGAAAACCAAAGAGACCTCTCGCATGCTGCCCTCAGAAACCACATGCAAACAAAACCAAGTCAACAACAACCACCATTTATAACAATACACATCACAGTGTCTCCACAACCAAGCCCCTAAGGTGAAACATCACACATTCAAACATCTTGGTCATAGGAGATTCCATCATGAGACACACAGATGCCTCCATCACCAGGTTGGACATAGAGAGGGTTACAGTCAGTTGCCTGTCAGGGGCCATGATTCACCAGATCATGCAGGCACTCAGGTCACTCAACCACAAATAATAGTATGACTCAGTCATAGTCCATGTGGGTGTGAATGTCCTGAAAAGTACCTACATGCACTATATGAATTGAGACATAATGGATCTCTCTGAATACATGTTGTATGCTGGTATGAGCCTCGCATTGAACAGTATTCAACCCTCACCTAGAATGATACCACAATACAAACAGAAACTGAATGACTTCAATAATTGGCTTAGCTACTGGTGTCATTCCAAGGGGTCCAATATTTGTCAGTCTGGGATGACATGCTTGACAGACCATGCTGCTTTGCCAGAGATGGTCTGCACCTGTTGCAACTAGATTTTTGAATACTGGTCAAAGCATTATCCACCCCACAGTGTCTTTTTCAGTCAGTGCCAAACCAACAGACCTATCAACATAAGTTCTTCTGATGCCAAGCAATTCTAGAGTTTTAACAAGAAAATGCACTCCCTGGAAGCTTTCCTCATCTTGGAGAATGCTGATGTCTGTGCAGTTACAGAGATTTGGTTCAAGGCCTCGGAAAGCACCCCATCAGTGCAAGGCTATTACAAATTCAGAACACTATCTGAAAAGGAAAACATGAAGGATAGAGGTGTCTCCATTTACATAAAAAAAATACAGTCCCACCTCTAGATTGCTTATGTAGGATGACTCACTTGAGCTACATCATGTCCTACCGACCATAGGCAAAATCACTCACCATATCACCACTAGCTACAGGTCCCCAGCCATGAACCAGGAAAACCACTGTGCATGTATGAAGTTACTAGAATCACTTACCATTCAGCCCAGCACACTGCTCATGGGTGATTTTTAACTACCCATCAATAAGCTAGAAGACATATATGACCACTAACATGCAGGGTCAGAGAATTTTGGACTTTGTCAAGCAAAGGCTGTGGAACAGCTAGTCTGCACTCCCAATTTGGACTCAATTATCCTTGACATAGTACTCATAAACATGGGAGATTGCTGCACCCCCCAGCATAATGTTCTCTTTGGTAAGACTGGATCTTCAATTTCCTTTCAAATAAATGTAACTGTATTACCCCCGTCAAACACTAAAACCCAAAAAAATGTTCCACTACCTTCTATTAAGTGATAGCATAGGTAATTTTATAGCTCCCCCTAACCCCAAAAACACTGAAGCCTATGTAGAAATATACGCAAGTGCCCTGTACAACCACTTAAACAATTGTATGGAAATGGCAGTACTTGACCTAACTAAATCCAGATCTCGCCAGAAAAAACAAGCCTCCCTGGTGGATCCCTAGCATAAATAGACTATACAACAGAAAAAAGAATTTCCCTCTGTAGAAGTAAGTTGGAGGGTGCAAAACAGAGAAAAAAATCTCTCATTAGTCTCAACAGGCAAGTTGGGGAACTAATCAAGTGTTCAAAAGCTAAATACAAGATTAAAATAGCCTCACAAGCAACGATTAACCACAAAGCAATTTTTAGTTATGTCTGAAATCATAAGGGAAACACTCAACAATGTGCTGAGCTTGCTGTAGATGGCACTACCTATACTAGCTAGAAGAAAGGGTCTATATTACATCAATGAATGCTTAAATGTTCGAATCTCTAAAGGTCGACCTTTAGAAATGGAACATTTAAATGTTCGAATCTCTAAAGGTCGACCTTTAACCTTTAAAGATCAAACATTTAAATGTTCAACGATGTAATAAACTAAAATAAAAAAGTAA
>NC_056726.1:1177519489-1177534489 GCF_019279795.1 Protopterus annectens | reverse complement strand
ATGATTTAATCCTGTCAGGTATTCCTGATTCTGTGCATCTATTTAAATGCTCGTATAGTGCTTTGGTGTAGTTTTGGATATTGGTGCCAGTTCCTACAGAGGGGGAGGGGGCTGTGAAGCTGTTTATATCATCCCTCAGGAGGCTGTAATCAGCTTTGGAGAAGTTTTTATGTCTGATCCTAGCCAGGGAGGGGGGGGTTCAGGGAGATGATGACTTAGAAAGTGACTGCTTTGTGGTCCGATCTTACCAGAGAAGATGATACTATAGGGGTGCTGCAGTGGTTACTCATGTTGATTAATACCAAGTCCAAGATATTATTACCTCTTGTGGGGGTAGCTAGTGTTCTGGCATGAGTAGTTCCTCCAATCTATGATTGGGAAGTTAACATCACCCAGGATCAGGGTAAAGGGTTGAATCGTGATAGATTGAAACAGGTCCAAATGGGCAGATTGTCATCTTCAGTCAGATTTGAGGACCGGTAGCTAGCTATGATTTGAATAGCGGTCTTGTCAATGGTTAACTGCACCTGGAGTGACTCCTGTGCGTAATACTGTTTGACCAGCCTGGAGGTGTGTATGCCATTAATGTATATTGAAACTCGTCCTCCTTCGGCTTTACTGCCCACAGTTTGGGTCTGAATATATAATAGGATGAATAACCAGGTAAGGTTGGGGTGCTCTCCGCAGCTTTGAACCAGGTTTCTGTGACCGCACATATGTCAGCATTTTCCAGGGTTAGGAATGTTTGCAATGAGTGCATTTTCATGATTAAACTCGTAGCATTTAGCAGCATGACCTTTATCAGGTCAGAATAAGCTTCACTTATGGGGAAGCATTGATAGTACAGCAGCAGTCTTTACCTGCATGTTTGTTGCAAATATCTGCAAAGTTGTGACTTGATGGTCAGCAATTAGGGGACTCAGTCTTGAGGGTGAGACCTCCAAAATGGTAACATATGGCTGTCAGTGGAAAAACTACTTTCATGAATATTTGTAAAATGTTTGTCTTTGCCTATTTGAACTGGTTGTTCATTGCATTTGCTATTATGTATTGCAATTAACCTTTTTTATTCAAAGTTTTATCACTAATGTAGCTTCCATTTGTTTGTTTTATTCTCACTAAGTGACATCTCAAGGAATATGCAATTGAAGGTTCTAGTGTGTTTTTTCAACTTTTTAGTGAGGCAGGAGGTCCTTGTCCCTAACCTGTGATATGACCTCCTGACTGGTATCATTAATGTCCCTGACAATTTGGGATACTATGTCCACTACCGAAGACCTACATTGGATGCACTGAATTCCTTGTGGAGATGGCTAGATGAGGAGAATGAATTTGCTGTAGTGGCATTTTATTTTGTTACAGTGCTGCTTATATGCTATCTCTCTGCCAGTTCACTACAGTTCTGTCTATTTCGCAGTACCTGTCTTGAGCTATAAAATGGATTCATGAAAGTATTATGCTTTCTGTGAACTGATGGAGTTTTATAACATACCAACCAACTTATACAATGAGTTTATTAGTTATGTTTTTTGGGCATCCATGGAACAATCATTAGTCTTTTGGAATTTATTTCTTATTTCGCTATCTTGGCATTGATAAACAATGGTGTGCTATGATAAAGTTCATATCATTATATTAATTTTAATAATTTTCCATTATTGTACTGAACTGTAGTGATTTGTTTGAGTTATAAATTCCCTAGGAAGTTAACATTACAATCAATTTGAACTTGAATTTGGTTCATGATATACAGCTGACACTTCCACTCCAGTATGGTTTCTTGCTTAAACTTCTATCCAGTGGTAAAAAAAGAGACCAGAAAAATAACTGTTTTAATACTGAAATATTAATTTAAGGATATCACTCTAATTGCACAAGGATTTTTTTTCTGATTTCTCTTTATGTTGGTCATCACATACTGGTTTATGTGAGTAGCTGAATGGAGTCTGAGGTAGCTAACATAATAATGGGATGTCTGATATTAATATGGCTTGTTATGGTATATTAATGGAATGTAGGACCTTAATTGTTTTGCAAGCCTTCCATACAATAAGGTTACTGCTATATCATTATAGCATGAGAGAAGCCACAGCCTGTGTTCTGCATATGTGCCTTGTGTTTATGTTCTGCCCTCATGCATGCACGTCTCTCTCTCTCTCTCTCTCTCTCTATATATATATATATATATATATATATATATATATATATATACACACACACACACACACACACACACACACACACACACACACACACACACACACACACATCTATAGATAGGTATGTGTGTGTGTGTGTGTGTGTGTGTGTGTGTGTGTGTGTGTGTGTGTGTGTGTGTGTGTATGTTCCATTACTTATGTCAAACAGTGCTTTGGTAAACATTTGTTTTGTCAACTTAATAAATGTTCAACACCTATCAAACAAAGTAGCAGATAGGATGATCTATGAGGTTGGCAAACATAACCTTTCCCTGAGAACTGTGTGATCTTGTAATTAGTCTATATAATTAACAGGGGTGTAGGGGTGCAGGGTTTGCTTACTCCTCCCCTGGAAAAAGTGATGCTTTGTTTTGATTTTTTGTTTAAAAGTTTTTGCATGTGCTGAGATTCATTCTTGGCACATGCATAGTAATGTGTTGATACGCATAATATTGATCATTTGGTGTCAATATTATGCACATTGATATTAGTACCATTCAGAAAATGAAATATATATATATATATATATATATATATATATATATATATATATATATATATATATGTATATATAGGTTTACAAATTTAAATGACAAACGTTTAGATGTGGAATGGTCAGAATATCGTAAAAAATTTGATATTTGACATTTCCGACCACACTACCACCTAAACAAGCACTACCATGTGTCAAAAAGGGGGAGATGTTTGGCGTTTCGACATAATTGCATTCGCAATTATCCAGTACTGGCATTATGCAGTTCGACATGGTGCGTTTGACAATTGGCGGTACGACCAAATCCATGCATACCTACATATATATATATATATATATATATATATATATATATATATATATATATATATATATATATATATATATATATATATAGATATATATATATATATATATATATATATATATATATATATATATAGATAGATAGATAGATACATATTTTTTTTTGGATCTTCTTCATACAATCTCATTACCATAACAGTGAACATTAAACCATCGAGAACACAATCAGGAAAATACACATTACTGACATTTTAAAATACCGACTATGAAAACATTGAAACCCAAAACATCGAAAAGAGTAACACAACCAACACATATAATAGCTATCCACCTTCACTTTTGCAGTCCTCACACCCCCTGCAAATTAAATTTAAAGAAAAGACAGGAGTCTAGCGATGAATAAACAACAACTAAAACAGCAACACCCTTACTAATGTCAAAACCAGAATACCTTACCTGTAAAGCTCCATACTAAATTAACAAAAACAGCTACAATTGCACAATTTCTTTTTCTTTTACAACTCACACATACCCAAACTACTCAAAGACAGCAGAATCAAGTGATGTGAATGCTGCCATATTTCTTAATGTATGTACTACAGAACACCATGAAATTATTCGCCCTATGAAACGTTAAGTACATTTTCACATTTTATACTATGTTCTTCTGCACTTTTAACAATAAGGATCTTTGTGATTGTGGTCTCGATGTTCTGACATTCGCTGTTATGGTAATGTGTTATGAAGGAGATCTATATATATATATATATATATATATATATATATATATATATATATAGACATATATATATAGATATATATATATATATATATATATATAGATATAGATATAGATATATATAGATATATATAGTGATGATGCTTTTGTGAAACCAGTTTGCTGTATATCACATTGGTTTCCTAAAGCTGTTTTGTGGACTATTGGATGTTATCATGAATTAAAGTTAATTTTGGTGAATCTGCATATTTTGAGTTCTGGAGTTTTTTTGTGAACTGTATATAATCTTAAAAAAATAGTCCTGTTTTGCTGAAATATTAAGGATGATATACAAGTTACACAAAGCCAGAAGCTTCCAGTGGCACAATCAATATTTGCAACCAAAGCAAAAAATGACCACCAGTTTCTGGCCAAAATGCATACACCATAGGAACTTCAACACCATCCACTTTAACAATAAAAGTTTAGTGATTTTGTATAAAAAATAACAATTGAAAAAATGTTTTCATCCTTAAAACGTTAAAGGAGTTTCTAAGAATTAATCATAAATTAAAATTAGTGCATTAAACTGAATAATTGTATTCAAATCAACAGCTTCTTAAAGATATAGGCCATCAAGTATTATGAAGGACTTATTAACCGTTTGTGAAATGAGCAATGTGATTTTAAAATAACATAATTATTTAATAGTTAGGGAAAGCATTATAAATACATATATTGTAAAATCTTTGCATGTAATGAAACATTTTGCTAGCCTGCATAACTTTGCTCAATGTAATTTCGGGACTGGCAATTTAGAAATGTAACCATTCAAACCTGGGAGGAGGAAACATCTAACCTCAACTACCAAGCAGTTCTTTGTATTGCAAACAGGACTCCTAGTAACCCCCTGGGTCTCTGGGAATACTCTCCAGTATTCCAAAATATTTTTTTTACAAGTAGGGTATTTTAAAGCGTTTTTTTTAAAATTGCGAAACTTTTATTATTCAAGTGGATAGTATTGAAGTTCCTGGGTCTTGTCATTTTTTTCAGGGGGGTTGATATGCATATTAACATTTTTTTACCACCCAGGTGATCATACACATTGAATTTTAACTGTAGTATGATTCAAAAATATATGTTTATACATTCAATATAATAAACCAGACTGCAGGCTGTAGATATGAAATCTTTTTGCAGCAATGATGTTGTTTGACTCCTCACTAGTTTATAGTTATGCTTGCAAACACACAAAGCTTGTTGTCAATTACATTACAGGGTGGGCCTCCAAATATGCTTGAAACCTAATAACAAAAAAGTTTGATACAAACATATAAGGCATATGGTCCCAAGCTATGAAGTCACTGGCAAAACAGAACACCATTTATGAAAATATAATGGCAAACTTCCTTTGTGGAAAGCTTAATAAGCACTATGCAAACTATCCCTTAAGGACATACACATGCTCCATGTTTTCTTCATTAAGATTTTTTTTCAGATCATAACCAGACTCTTGACATATGCTACACTGATAAACATCAAATTTCTAAGTCAATGTGCTTTTAAAAAGCCAGTGGAGATCACATAAATATTTTTGATTCCTTCATTTGTAGGATAAATAAAATATCTATAATATGAGATGGGTATGTATATCATACCCACTTAATGGGGAATGTTTTTGTTGTTGTGTCTTTCGGCTTTTCCCGGTTAGGGGTCGCCACAGCGGAACTCCGGTCCACTAATGATTGGCAGTTGATTTTTACGTGCTGAGTTGCCAGCCCTAACACACAACCTTCAACGAAGGTACGCCCATTCACGCATGTCTCCACGTAGAAGACTCTCTAGCTGAGAGTCGAACCGGTCATGTTGTAAGAATAAAAATAGATTTCCTTTGACCCAAGCTGATAGTTGGATAATAGATGGAATCTGTCTTTCTTGCAGCTGTTTTATGATTCATAATATCCCACCTCATGGACTGAGCCTAAAAATTTGCATTTGTATACCAAATTTAGTCAACTAGTAGAATATGAAAAAAGTGTAAAGGCATGAAAAATGTTTTCTTAAATCTGAATAGTAACTCTGAGAAGCTTTATGAATTGTGAGTGAAAGATTAAAAATAAAGCACGTGCTGTTGTAGACAGTTTTAACTGTTTACTCTTTAGAACTAAAGGGAATGTGTTCTGAGTGAGAGATGGAAAAAAAAAACACTTAAGTAGTGCAGTAGCTAAGTGAGAAAGTCATTGATAAAACTGGTATTTGTGCAACTTCCTCTTTGTTCTGTTTTATTTCAATGAAAGTAAATCCTTTCTTTAGTTCAAGTTTAAGGAAGCAAAGCTGTACCATAATAAAAACATAAAAGTTTTCCAACTGAAAAACTATGTCTGATTGTTTGAACAAAGCTAACACCACGGGACAAGTTACTGATCTTTCAATTTAAACACACGTGCACATATATCTGGGGTTCCTGCTTTTCTTTTACAGGTGCCCAGTAAGGATTCATTAATCAAAAAAAATACATAATATTCAAGGAGAAAAACAAATTAAAATACCCATCCCTGAAAGCAAATATGTGTAAACATTGTATGAAGTAAGTACAGATAAAGAAAACAAGCCAGCTCATGGAAAGCCTACACATTCACTTCTAGCATGTGTATCCTTGAGGTGTCTTCCACTTTTATCATCTCAAAATTATCAATACTATTCTGATATTACCATATTGTCAGGTAAGAAAAGTAACTTGATACTTCAGAAAATTCTGTTGGAATGTCAACAAATGGAGTTACCCCACAGTGCAATAAAGCACTAGTCATGAATCATAATGGGGGGGGGGGTTCAAATGAAAAGCTGTAAAACAGTTTATGATCAACTACTCCTCTGCACAGCTTCTAGACAATACTACTGTCTTATCAACTGAATGTAGAGATGTTATCAGAAATACAGATATATGCACAGTAATTGAACAAGTGGTATGAAATAACCAAATAACTTCTTTTCATATTTAGGTCAGTGAAACTGGAATCAATCAAGAGATATTAACCACACTAAGGTCACTAAGACAAGACCCTCTATGTTTTTTTTTCTTTTATTTCTTTTCCTATCTGCTTGCATTATGTTCTTCTTCTGTAAGTCATTTGTGCTACAGCTTGTCATTAATTTATGAAATGTACATCATTCACAGCTTTATAGACTTCAAGAACATAGTTTAATAAGAAACAGCAAAGCCAGTTAACACGTTACTTACATTTTCCTGCTTTAGTTATAGCAGAGCTGGTATGTGTCCACCTTTCTCCAGTTGTGTAACACAGACATTTAAATAAAGTCTCATCAGGAAGATCAGGGACAGTAAAGGAAACCTTCTCAGTAGGGGTAGTAATGTACTGAAGAGCAGTATCTTGCACTTGGTGATCATTTTGATACAGAATACACAATCTGTAGTTATAGCCATGTTTTTTTCTGATGCAATTGATTTTATTCCCTTTTTCTTCAATGTGTATGTCTGGTGCCTCCACCTGTTCTGCAAGGTGAAAAAAAAGTCTTAGTGAGCTGGGATATTAACCAATAGGAAGAGTGAGCACAATTTATGAAGATAGTTAAAGGGATTTTATTGTATTCGATATCACATTTCTGTAATGTTTTATTAAGAGTAACTTCCTGAGGGAAAAGTAAATGCTGCAGTCAAACACCATTGCAGTAAGAAAGTTTCCAAATGTCTGTTTATAGAAAAAAAACCTACATCCATCTCACAATTAACAGATATCATTCTTGTAAAGGAAATTAGTTTTATTACATTTTATTATATGAAGAAATAACAAACATTCACAAAACATGCATTTATTTATTTATTTATTTATTTATTTATTTATTTATCTATCTGTCATTTGCTGATTGGGAAAGTCCAACTAGGACAGAGCCTATTTTTAGCAGAGGCCCGGGACAAAATGTTCCAGATGCATCTCTTTGTAACATGGAAGGAAATCAGAACATCCAGAGGAAACCCACACAAATGCAGGGAGGACATGCAGACTCTGCACAGAAGGCACCCCCGCCAAGAATCGAACTGAGAGAACCACTTTTTGTTCAGTATAGGTTCATAGGTGTGTACTAGGCTAACGGCCCTGGAGCCTATATAAGCCTAGCCCAAGAAGATTCCCTGGCATCATGCTGCCCAAATTTAGTTTCCAGTGACCCTGTCAAGAAAGGCCACTGAAGTGATCCTCGGGGTGAATGTCCTATTGCCCACCCAAGGTGTGAGGTGAGGTGACAACAGTAAACACTGCACCACTGTGCTTGATCTATGTTTTACAGTTTGTCTGAATGCATGACAGAACTCCAGACAAGACCCTTTCAAATGTTATTTGTGGTACCTACTATTGCTACACAGGTTAGTATGTAAAGAAGCTGTTGCTGAGAGAGCATTAACCCAGAGGTACAGGGAACAATTTATTTTATTTTGCCTGGGGTATAGGACACTATTATTAATTTATTATTTTTTTTATTTTATTTTAATTTCCTTGCAAAGTTATTGTTATCAGGGTGCTGCATGGATGGCGGGGACAGTACCTCTGAATTGTCCAACATGAGCTGCATTAATAGAGGGTTATGCTTCTTTGTCTCTGCAAGAAATCCAGTAACATGATGCCTGAATGAAGAATTTGATTGTGAAGTCTGTGATTCAGGAATATTTAGCAAGGATTCCTTCATGACTTCATACATATCAGATATTAAACTGATTAAGTTATGAATAAACATCTGAACTAGCAGCATTAAAATAAGTTAGTCACAGTGGTGTGGTTTTTATGATAATGAAGGAATATTTGTTATACAAAATGTGACAGCTGACAATAGCTAATCATGTTCACATGATGACAAGATGGTTATCCCTGGGGAATTACAGGAGTTTGTACTAGGATTTTCCTTCAATGACTGTCTATGACTCCAGAATTTTTTGAAAGGAAATTTTTGATTTAGATACAAAGCTAAGTATGATGGTTGATACACAAACAGGTGCATAAAGAATAGGCAAGGTTCACAGCTGGAGAGATGATATAAACTTTGATGTGTTAAACTTGTTGTAAAACAATAAAGCAATGCGTCTAAAAAGCTATAACCCAGAAATGAAGTGTATCACCTCTCGGACTCTTACAATAAGAAATCTGGACAAAGTTCCAAATAATGGGGGGGGGGGGGCAAAACCCAAAAATAGGGACACTTTTTAAATATCGTTCTTACTAACTTAGAAAGTCAATATAATAACAGGTTTTGTATTAGCATGAATTTTCTGAAGGATATAAAGTTTCAAACTCAAATGTCTGCCATTATTTCCTGACTTTGGTCTTCAATGATATGCCAGTGATTTGCCAGAAAAAGTACAGTTTTGTACCTACCATAAATGTAGATGTCCGATAGGTATGCATCTGCAGTCATCACATATGGGCTGTCCTGCCTCAGGCAGCCCTTCGGTCGGCCGGATTTCAAAGTCTGGGTCTGGCCTCGGCTGATGTCGCACTTTCCCTGACGTCAGAGTGCCTGGGGTATAAAAGCATCAGCCGACACCATTTTCCTCAGTTTTTCTTGCCCCAGATGCCAGGTGCCCTCTAGGAAGGCTAAATTTGGATAAATGCAATAAAATATATATATATATATACATGTATATACAAACAAATACACCATAATAGATTCCACCAGCTAGCTAAAAGAGGGGTAAGCACCCTAGGAATACCACAGAGGGGTAGGAGGGAGGGTAAACCTGACTGCAGATTGCCTACCTATCGGACATCTACATTTATGGTAGGTACAAAACTGTACTATGTCCTTCAAGGATGCATCTGCAGTCATCACATATGGGTAGAATACCATAGCCAAACTGGGGGTGGAGGTACTAAATGAAGGATGGTATAGTTAAGATACCCTGCAGGACTGCCGTGGCAAACCCTGCCCTGGATCTGGAGTATAAAGGCAAATTGTAATGCTTGGCAAATGTATGCACGGAGCTCCATGTAGCAGCTTCTAAAATGTCCTTGGTAGCCACCCCTCTTAGGAAGGCTGTGGTGGTGGCTGTGGCTCTCGTGGAATGAGGTCTAATGTTAGCTGGCACAGTCTTTCCATGAAAGGAGTAACAAAAATGAATGCAATTTCCTATCCATTTGGAAATTGTTTGTTTGGAAATTGCTTTTCCTTGTACCCCAGCAGCATATGCTGCAAACAACTGGTCAGTCTTTCTGTAACTTTTAGTTCTGTCCAAGTAGTAGCGTAGTTGTCTGTGTATGTCCAGGGTGTGCAGAAGTCTTTCCCCTTTATTTTGTGGCTGTGGGAAGAATGTAGGCAAGTGAATAGCTTGGTTCAAAGATACCCTGGATACCACCTTTGGCATGAATGTAGGATTGGTCCTCAAAGAAACTCTGTCCTGATGAAAGATAAGGAAAGGCTGCATCGCCATTAAAGCTTGTAGCTCAGATACTCTTCTTGCTGAGGTTATGGCCAGAAGGAAGGCAGTTTTCCAAGACAAAAACTGTACATCTGCCGATGCTGCTGGTCCAAAGGGAGGAAGTGTTAGTTTTTCCAACACGAAATTTAGGTCCCAAGTAGGTAGAGGTGGTTTCCTTGGAGGATTAATGTTTTTGATTCCTCTTAGAAACTGTCTTAGTAGAGGGTGAGAGAAGACAGGTGGATTTAGATTGTATTCTGCTGAGATTGCTGAGGCATGTATCTTGATGGAAGAGTAAGACAGGCCACTGTGGGACAATTCTGCCAAGTATTCCAATATGTATGACATATTCATCACAGTCACATCTAGGCCCTTTGCTGTGTTCCAGGTGTGAAATCTTTTCTTTTTGCTGTGTATGCCTTCCTTGTGGAAGGTCGGCGAGCTTCCATAATAATATCCTTCACTCTCTGGGATAGGTTATCCTGAGTGGGAGTCATGGTATTCTCCAGGCAGTTAGCTGCAAGATTTTCAGGTTGGAGTGTAGAGTCCTGAAATTGTGCTGCGTCAGTAGAAGTGGCCATAAGGGGAGAGGCCATGGTTTTGTCTGTGACAAGCTCTTTAACAGTGGGTACCAGTGCTGTCTTGGCCAGTTTGGGGCTATCAGGATTACTCTGGGCTGCTCTGTCCTGATCTTCAGTAGGACCTTGGTCAGTAGTGGAAGAGGTGGGAAAGCATACACTGTTAGAGCTTTCCAGCTGAAAGAGAGTGTCCACTTTCCAAGCTTGTGGGTGGTATGTCCTTGAGCAGAATTTCTTCAGTTGATGATTTAGGGAAGCAAACATGTCTATTTCCGGCCTTCCCCATGATTGTGTGATTTGCAAGAAGATGTCTGGGTGCAGCATCCATTCGTGTGCATCCATGGTAGTTCTGCTTAAGCTGTCTGCCAGTGTATTGTCTTTCCTTGGCACGAACTGGGACTGTAGCTGTATGTTGAGTTTCAATGCCAGTTCCCATAGGTTCATTGTCAGTCTGCAAAGAGGGTAGGAATGGGTGCCTCCTTGCTTGTTTATGTACCACATAACTGTGGTGTTGTCTGTCCTTATGAGCAGGTGGCCTTGGTGAAGGAAAGGTTTGAAGGCCTCGATTGCATGTATCACTGCCAGCAATTCCTTTTGGTTTATGTGCATGTGCAGCTCTCTTTGCGACCATAGCCCTTGTATACATCTGTCCTCCATGTGCGCTCCCCAGCCTTGGTCTGAAGTGTCCGTGGTGATGGTCTGGTTGGCTCTTGGCTTGCTGAAGGGCAGCCCGCTGTTCGACTGGCAGGCTTGAGCCCACCACAGGAATTCCTTTTGAAGGCAAGGAATGAGTGGGATCAGAGCTTCTAAGCTGCGACTGTGCTGAGTCCATAAACTTCTTAGGTACCATTGTAATTTCCTCATATGAAGCTTTGCTTGTGGAATCAGAAGAATGCAAGATGCCATGTAACCCAGGGCCTGCAGGATTTTCCTTGCAGTCATCTGAGTTTGTCTTGTGAGATTCTGAAAGTAAACTGGTAGCTGTTCTTGTTTTTCTTCTGTGAGCAAAGCCATCTGGGTGGTTGTGTCTAGATCCGCACCCAGGAATGTTATTCTTTGGGATGGAACCAGTCTTGATTTGTGGATGTTGACTGTATATCCCAAGGCCTGTAACAGGTGAATGGCATAGTCCAAGTCCTTTAACAAAGTTTGCTTGCTGTCTGCTTGTATTAGGCAGTCATCCAGATAAGGGTAGATTTGAATCCCCTGAAGTCTGCAGTGTGCAATTACTGATGCCAGGCATTTCGTGAATACTCTGGGCGCAGTAGATAAGCCAAAGGGCAATGCTGAGAATTGATAATGCTCTGACCCTGCAAGAAATCTGAGGTGTCTTCTGCAGCTTTGTCGAATAGGGACATGCAGGTATGCCTCCTTGAGGTCTAGAGTCACCAGCCAAGACCCCTTGCCCAGCATGGGAAGGAGTTGCAGTAGAGTCAGCATTTTGAATTTTGGCACAATGAGGTACGTATTCAGTCTTGCGGACAAGTCGAGAATAGGCCTCCATTGATTTTCTTTTCTTGGAACAAGGAATAATCTTGAGTAAAATCCCTGGCCTTGTTCTGAAAGAGGTACCTTTTCTATGGCTTTCATTTGCAGTAAGTTGGTAATTTGCTTCAAAGCCTCTGCCCCCTGATTTGGTGGCAGGTTTGGCATGCCTTTTCTTTTTGGCAAAGAGTGGAAATGGAACCTGTATCCTTTGTCTATTATTTGTAGTGTCCATGTGTCCCCTGTAATGCTGTGCCAATTTTTGAGAATAAGAAAGTTTTCCTTAAAGGTGCTTCTAATTGAGCCCTGGTCGGCGGAGTCAAAATAAAGTCATTGAGTCTGTCCTGGTGTAGCAGTTGTAGTTCCTGCACTACCTCTCTGGTTGGGAGGCTGCCACTGACAGCCTCTGTAGGAGCCTCTACCTCTGGCACATCTATTCCTGCCTCTTTGAGATCTGTCTGAGTCTGGAAAGGACCAATTCTTAGTAGGCCAATTTCTGCTGAATCTCGGTGGTTGGACTTGCAGAAAGTCCTTAACTGTTTGCACAGATTTTGCCTTTTCTTCAAATTTCTTTAAAACCTCTTGAGCCGTGGAACCAAATAATTTTTGCTTTTCCATAGGAGCATCCAAAAGCTTAGCTTTAACATGGTCTGGCAGAGATTGTTCCTTCAGCCAGGCATGCCTACGTATAACTGCACCTGTCATAGCTGATCTACATGAAGCTTCCAATGCATCATAACCACACTGCAAGAAATGGTTACTGACCTGCTGGGAATTATGCACCAGATCCTGAAGGGATTTACGATCAAGGGGTTCAGAAGAGGACAGTTTCTTATGCAATTCATCTAGTAAATACTCTTGATACTGTATCATATGGAATTGACAGTTTAATGCCCTCATGGAAAGAGTTGTAGAAGTATACACTTTCTTACCCCATCTCTGTAATGCTCTAGACTCCCTTTCAGAGGGTAGAGGATTTTTAGCAGTGGCAGCTGCAACCCCTTTAGGGCCCTGGGAAATAGTTTCTGGGTCAGCAGAGTGGGCCTTGTACAGGTGAAAATGAGAGTCCAGGACCCTGTAGTACCTATCAGGTTTGGCAGGAGCCGGAGGGAGAGAGTCATGGGCAGTACAAGCATCTGAGTAAACATCATCAGTTACATTCAAAACAGGAAGTATAGCTAAGGGCCTGTGCTGAGGTAAATGTAAAAAGGTCCTTAATCTCTTTCTGGAATCAAAGACTTCCTGACCCTGCCATTGAAAGTTTTCTCTCATAGTGTGTAATGTTTCTCCAAATGAAAACTCTTCAGGAGGGGAGGCCGAGGGAATAGATTCTTCAGCATCAGAATCCTCGTAGGCCGAGTAAGCCTCCTCCTGGTGGTCTGACAGAGCAGAGCCATCCGTGGACTCATCTGAGGACTGTGGATCAGAGGGCTCAACCCTGGGCCTTTTGTCTGGAGGAGGTTGAGAGCCCCTGTCCGGATGAGGTTGGGAGCCCCTAATTAATGAAATCAGATCCTCTGCTAGGGTAAGAATCTGAGAGCTAGAAGAAGGTCTCTGAGAGGTAACTCTGGGAGGCAAAGCCTTAGAAAGTTTAGCAGCCTTAGCCCTAGAGAAAGCCTTAATGGACATGGAAGCAGGGGGGGCTGCACCACGTGCAGGAGTAGACTTATCTAAGGTAATGGTGTCGGAAGGTTCCTGGACACCGGTATCAGTAGGTAATTCAATGACCGACTCGGCCGGGGCCTCCAGGGCCGAGGTAGTCGGTTGTGCGGTTTCGGTAGTAGGAAGTATCAAGGACTCGGTTTCAGCCAAAACCGAGACACTCGCGGTAGGCCTGACCGAGGTTTCAACCGAAACCACGGCCCACGTGTGTCGTCCTTGTCCTTCTGTTTTTTGACTAATCTTGATCGGTCTCCGACGGCATTATATAAGCACAACTAGCCCCAAAAAACTCCTCTGCAAACTCCGACCGACATCTAAGAGTTCGTCGGTTGAAGGAAGCACAGGCTGAACATGCCGAGACGTCGTGGTCTGGGCCTAGGCAGGGGAGGCAGTAAGAGTGGAAATCCTTATGAGGTATTTGTTTCCCACAGGTTAAACAATTATTAACTTTATCTGACATCGGCTGAGGCAAGAAAGAGTCTAGCAGGTACTTAGCTTTTTCGAAGTCTTCGGTAGCTGAATCACAGGAGCTGACCGACCGACACTTGCGAACTGCTTCTGCTTCGGGCACCACGCGGCAAGAAAGACTGGGGAAGATGGCGTCGGCTGATGCTTTTATACCCCAGGCACTCTGACGTCGGGGAAAGTGCGACATCAGCCGAGGCCAGACCCAGACTTTGGAATCCGGCCGACCGAAGGGCTGCCTGAGGCAGGACAACCCATATGTGATGACTGCAGATGCATCCTTGAAGGACATCTTCAGTGTTAAGAAAAACAGATGAAATAATTTGAAGCAAAAATATGGACATTCTGCAAAAATATGGACAGCTGAAAGGTATGCATGGAAGTAGAAGTTGTTGTAGCAAAAAATGATAAACCTGAAAATAGAGCTTGAACAAGTTTTTTTATTGTATTAGTTTATTTGTTTACATTTTAAGTAAGATAGAGCACTAGTCTTGTTGGGTCATTTTCAGTCTCAGCTCAGAGTGCAAAACATACAGAAAGTGATACTTGATTGCACTTGTTCAGCAAAATAAAAATTTTGCTTGTCAACTACAGAAAAATGACAGTAATTTGCAAATTTGATAGAACAGTAAAGAAAGGATTAAAGTGCCGTGTGCTTCTTCTGTAAAATG
>NC_056726.1:1177481350-1177518989 GCF_019279795.1 Protopterus annectens | reverse complement strand
TCACTGGTCCAACCCCCCAAAAAAGCCTTTAAAAAACAAACCTTTCCCAAATTTAAAGGGGGGAAAAAAAGGGAAAAAGTTTTATTAACCAGGGATGGGAAAAAAAAAAATCCCATAAAAAAAAAAGGGAAAAATTTTAAAAAAACCCTGGGAATCATTTTTAAAGTAAAAAATACGAGCACTCATAAAATCAACTAAGGCCAATTTTGAGAAAAAAATTGCCATGGATTCAAAGGACAATCAAAAGGGCCCTTTTTTCAGCTATGTTAGGAACCTGGGTGGAAACTCCCAGATATGCTCAGAATTAGTCCAAAATTATACAAAAATCACTGAACCCACAGACATTGCCAAGATACTGGCAGACAGGTTCAGTGCAAACTTCACCCCTCTCCCCAAAGGAGAGATAACTATCCCAGCCGAGTGTAGCCTCCCGGACATCTCAAATGCACAGGTGAAAGCTGCTCTCTAAAGCTAGAAACACAGCATCAGTGGGGCCGGATGGTGCCCCCGGCTCTGTGCTACACAACCTAACTGAGGAATTAAACCCGAAATAAGGCAGCTGTTTAATCTCAGCCTTACCACAGGATACGTGCCCAAGGAGTGGGGGACGGCAACTGTTGTCCCACTCCACAAAGGCGCCTCACGGACCCTGGTAATTACCGCCCCATAAGCTTAACAAGTCTAGTCTGCAAAGCTATGGAGAGGATCATAATGGAGCTCATAAACAAAGATATAGGGGACTTGCAGACATTGGACCCGACCCAGTTTGGCTTTGTCAAGGGAAGATCATGCCTTTTGAACTTGGTCGACTTCTTCAAAACAGTCACCAGGGCCATTGATGGGGGAAAGGCAGTCCAAACAGCCAACCTTGACCTTGCAAAGGCTTCGACATAATACCCCACTCGGGTATTGTAGAAAACTTACCAGCTTAAATGTAAACCCATATGTCACAAGATGGGTTGCAAACTGGCTTAAGGACAGAACCCACAGGGTTAGAGTTGCTGGCGCTGTGTCAGACTCCAAGCCGGTCACAAGTGGTGTCCCACAGGGCTCGGTCCTTGGCCCCCCATTGTTTGGCATCTACTTCTCAGAAGTACAGGCCAACATGGGAGGACTTTGGCTGACAAAGTTTGCAGATGACTGCAAACTGGGCCCCTAGTGGAAAGTGCATCGACACGGATATCCTTCAGAAGGGACTCACAGAAACAGATAGCTGGTGCCAGAGCCATGGCCTGAAGTTAAACGCCAAAAAATGTATAGTCATACCCTTCGGGAAAAACAAGGTAACCCCAAGCTACCATATAGGTGGCAATCCACTAAGCACAGAAGAGGTTATCAGGGACCTGGGGACCCAGGTTGACAGTGGCCTTTCTTTTTACACTCACAATGCTAAAGTGGTTAGAAAGACCTTCTACATTGCCCACCTGATCATGAAGGGATTCACATCCAGATCTAGTGAGGTTATTGTTCCCCTGTACTCTTCACTTATCAGACCAATGATCGAGTACAATGCCCCATTCGGGATGTATCTCACCCGACATCTGCAGCAATTGTAGAGACCCCAAAAGTTCCTCACCAAAAGGATAAAGGGACTCCAAAATCTGTCATATGCTGCCAGATTGAAGAAACTCCAGCTCTATTCAGTCGCATACCATCTGCTCAGAGGTGACATGTGCCTGACATACAAGGCCATGTCCAACCCAGAATTAATGGACATGCTCCACCTCAAAACATCCAAATCCACCAAAACCACTAGAGCAAGCGACTTAAACCTTAGCACGGATATAAATAGGACGTGCTGGAGGGATAGATTTATCACTCAGAGACTCCCTATGCTGTGGAATAAAATCCCGGTCCATGTGAGGCAGAGCACCTCGCTGACTCTGTTCAAGAGAAATCTAGACCTGTGGATGGGGGATCGTAGGTTTACCCCGGGAATCATCTCTGTGTCACTGCTGGACAGAGGCACAACAAACTAATGGGCACAGTATTTTTTTCATATAAGGGGTGGCGTAAGCCACAAAAATTTGGGCTAGGCTTATAAATGCCTTAGGGCAGATAGCCTAGTATAAACCTATGAACCTATGAACCTATGAACTCTCAGGCGAAGTAGCTAAATCAAGAGCAGCTCTGAAGAATTGAGCACAAACCCATGCACACTGGGCTTATATGAATCAGGAAAAATACAAGTTTTACAGCAGGAAGGCTCAAAGACCAATTAGTAAAACACATAATAAGTTTTCAGCCAGCAGCCCCCTGTTTCTTAGACAGCCGTACTGGAGTAAAGACATGCTGGACTATAGTGGGTTGTCTCTCTAGCCTACTTCAAATGCTTTTAGGTATTCCAGGAAAGTGGAATATGATAATTAGCCTTGTCCTATCCTCTGTAAATTTCTCAAGTAAGTGTTTTATGCAGTTGAGCAATTCATAGAACCATTCACCTGCATACGTAAGTAACCACAGCCACATTACTGAATTCAGCCACATTTTTGCAGTCGCTCATTACCTAAAATGGAAGAGAACACATTAGAGGTAAGTCACAGAAGTTTAGCAGATAGCTAATATTAGGGTGTGTGTGCATGAGTGCATGTGTATGGCTGCTTGTGCCAGTCTTTGTAGAGGTATGAGTGTTGTAAGTTGACCATGTATGTGTGTGTGTGTGTGTGTGTGTGTGTGTGTGTGTGGGTGTATGTGTGTGCATGTGTGTGTGTGTGTGTGTGTGTGTGTGTGTGTGTGTGTGTGTGTGTGTGTGTATGTGTAAATATGTCTCTGTATGTGGTGTGGGCGTGTGTGTGTGTGTGTGTGTGTGTGTGTGTGTGTGTGTGTGTGTGTGGGGGGATATGTCTTTTGTGGGTGTGTGTGTGTGGGTTTGTGTGAATGGGTGGTTGCATGCTTGAGTGTGATCAAAGGAGGTCATTTGATGCATTGTAATATGTGTGTGTGTGTGTGTGTGTGTGTGTGTGTGTGTGTGTGTGTGTGTGTGTGTGTGTGTGTGTGTGTTTGTGTTTTGGTGGGGGCATGGAAGGTTGGCTGCAGTACCTAAACTCCTGTTGACTAACAAGTAAATCCCTACAATACAGGGAGAGGTGGACATTTGACATCAGGGATTATTAAGTCATTAGAAAAATTCCAGCAATAGGGTTTTCATTGTTGAAAAGGTTTACATCAGTGGTAAAGGCTACAGCTAGGCTGTCAGATATGACTAGAGATGTAGAGACAAACAGGATGGCATTGAAAGAGGCACCCAGTGATGATGACTAGGTCAATGACCATACTGCCCCAAGTGGGTGGAGGGAGAATTTTTACTAGGAAGTTACCATTGACAAAGTCAATGAAACATTGAATATATGTGTTTGCAGTAGTAAAAGTAAGCCAATTTAATCATGGATAATCAAAATCACCCATCATGGTTGTATTAGGTTTACAGGGCAAATTTTTGAGAGGCAGACTTGCTATGTTCAGATGTAGGCAGGAAGGAGGATCTATAGGTACCAAAATGAAGGAGGCCGATTTATTAAGGTACAATTAGGTTCCTTAAATGTTCTATGCCAGTATCCTGAAAAATTTGGCTTGACACAATGGAGTTCCTGATAAATATGGATATACTCAACAGCTCTCAGTGGGCCTGAGTGCATGATACTTGCAGAACACAGGTAAGGTGAGAGCTTTGTCATTATTATGAAATCACACCTTAGTAACTACACAAATGTGGATGTCTTCTATGATAAGGTAATCCCGGAACTCAAATATTTTGCTATTTAAGCTTCAAGACTTGACCAGAGCAATACATAAAACTTTGTTTTAGAATCAGAGTTTTGTAGGCAACTCTGTTCATGAGCTGAAATCTGACTGCAAAGGCACTATGAGTTACCAAAGGCTAGACCTGACACTTGAAAGCCATGAGATGAGAGTTTCTGTCTCTCTAGAGCAAAGCAAGGGAGTATCTTGATCTTCTGGTGCCAGGTAGGCTCACAATGGATCCATATGGAATGTCAGAATTTAACATGATAAACAGCTGTGATCCATTATTTTGTCTTTGTTTTTATGCATCATTTGGTACCAGTACTAGTGGTTTACCTTCCTTGAAAATAGAAGTGATGAGTTCAACTGTGTTTTACAGCTCCTAAGGTCATTTGTCCCCACAATTGCAATGACAACATGATACTCCCAGGACTTGAAAGACAACTGATTGCAACTTTGTATTGTACTAGTCTGGTCAGTGTGACACCTGACAATGAGCTCATTTATAGCGGTGTGTTCTCAGAAGGATGAGGTTTACTAGATGGTAGTCTGGTCAGCTCAGGCATGGATTTTTTTGGCTACTCTTTGTAAACAAGTGTTGAAAATGGGGTTCTGTTTACTGAGAATGGAAGGTGAAGGGCAACTGGCCTCCTGTCTAAGAGGTACACCTTCCATGTACTGATTTTTTAGATTCATGGAGAAAAATATCAGTAAATATGAGGCAGTTCTTTCATTGCCAAGAAATGCCTAGTTTTAACTGATGGGTAAGGTGAGATGTAAGATCAGTGTGTGTGATTCCATAATGATAGGGGTCAAGTGTCTGGTATGACAGTACAGCTAAAGATTCGAAACAGAGGTGTAGCTAGGGTTGGATGAAGGGGGAAGCTGCCTTGGATGCAAGGTGTCAGAATGGATGCCATAGGACAATGCTGATCAAATGATAGTGCATTTTAAAAAGTTTAATGCAAAAGTAAAGACCTTTTCTTCCTTTTTGGTCTGAAGGGAGTTGAACAGGCTGGCAGAAAAGCTAGATTCAGCTCCAATTAGAAATGGGGGCATGCATTATTAGAGAGAGATACGGTTAAGATGAGGCTGCTAGTTGGTAATATATTAACTGTGTATTAAGTACAGTAATTGGAGGGCTAGTGATAAGAAAGGTACAGTATTAGTGATTGTTATGCTTAAAGTAAGGCTATAAAAACAACTACATTATGATATGTCTAATTCTAGAAAAATGTAAGGCATCAAAAGGGACTATCTGCCAATGAAGCTACCTTTAACTTTTGGTAATTTCTTACTTTTGAATAGGCTTCTAAAGTTGGCTGATAATGAAGCTAACACTAAAGTAAGGATACTATAGGGATATGATGGCCACTGTTCCTACTCTCACCATGAAGAGTGACACAACACTTGCAATGCAGATTCAGGGCAAGCAGGTGTAAGAGCTTCTTTCAGACACCCTGATGGAACAAGGACATGCTTGAAGATGTATCCTTTTCTTTCCTTTTAGTTCACTGTTGTCCATGAATGTGCAGCTATCCACAACTCAGCAGAGAAGAGTTCTGAGCTATACAAGTATTTTCATTATAAAGCACAAATGAGCCAGTCAAAAAGGGACTCAGTGAATCAGAGGACAAAATGAAAAAAGTGTCATACAGTGCAAGGGATGAGTTTATTTGTGGAGAAAGTCCCAGTCCTAATTAGCAGAGCTGTGGAAAGTGCAGGTTGTCAGAAATCATTTGGAGCAAAGACTTGCTTGTAAATGCTTCCTTCCTCATACCTTATCTTTCAGCATTACATATAAATGTACACTATCCACAGGTCAACAGAACAGCCACACAGGTGCTCTTTCTATAACGTAGTAAGGAACCTTTCAACATCTGACTTATTCAATTTTCTGAATGCAGTGATAATTGGTCCACAGCAGAAAGGTCTGGAAAAAGATGGTTGCTATTCCTACTCTCACCATGAAGAGTAACACAACACTTGTCATGTGGATTGAGGGCAAACAGGTCTAAAAGCTTGTTTCAGACACCCTGATGGAATAAGGACATGCTTAAAGATGTGTCCTTTTTCTTTCCTCTTAGTTGAGTGCTGTGCATGAATGCACAGCTGTCCACAACTCACCTGAACAGAGCTCTGAGCTGTACAAGTGTTTGCTTTATAAAGCACAAAATGGGACTCAGCGAATCAGAGAAAATCACTCAGAAATGGTTCACAGGTGGAAAAGCTGAAAAAGATTGCCATTGCTTCTCCACTCATAAGGAAGAGCAACACACAAGTGTTCCAACATTGATTCAGTGCAAGCAAGTCCCAGGGGTCACATTGTGCCAAAACGTCAACAGAACAAGAGCTTTTCTTGCAGCTGCCATTGAGCATTGAGTTACCTAGCCAGAAATTACAGACCAGACATGGAGGACACTTGTGATGACATTTATGGTGCAAGTTATGAATTGCTGAGGCTGCGAGTCTCACCTTATACAACCGACATAGCAGTTGTATTACATCTTCTACCCAGCTTCACCTACTTGCACAACAGTAGACAGAACTGCAGTGAACGAAGATTTATAGGTCATCAAGAATAGCAGGGAATGTAGACATTTTAGTCAAAATATGACAGAAGAAAATGTTGAATTCCTGAAATATTGTAGAAAAAAAACTCTAAAATATGACAAAGCACAAATATTTGCCATCAGATAAAGAATTACACTTATTTTAAGCATCTGTCCATTATGTATTAAGATTGAACCATACCGGTTCCTCTCATTTACTAGTTTATTCTCACCTTCTGCCTAGATCCTTGTCCTATCTCATGCATTCTTCAATTATTATATTTTGACTGTACTTCCTCACCCAGGCATTTTGTTTTGTTTAACTATCACCCTTTTAATGAAGTAATGCCTTACTCTTCCGCGGCTGAATTATCAGCAAAATCTTGTGCTGTATGCTTTTGTTTCAGCCTTCTAAATGAATGAATGTTTGTACTTTTGGAATTCCTTTGGATATTCAATTATCCCTCGTGCCATATCCACCTCCTTGTCTGAAGGCACATGGCAATCTCTTTTCACTCTGTCTTTATATGCATTTGCACTGCAGTCTAAGTCTCCTTTGTATGTTCCTGCTTTAAGCACTGTCAGTTATTTCATTTCCTAACAAAAATAAAGTTCCTAGAACTAGCTATATTTACTGAATTGGATTGATCTTACATACTGGTTCTGAAGGAGGAATAACTGCCTACTTTCATCTGTATACTTCCTGAAAAATATCCTAGCACATCCAACCCCTTCCTTACTGCTTTTTCTCCACGTATCTCTTACCTTTACTTCTACTGTCCCAGTGTTCTCAAACTTCATTTTCCTGTTTTACTTGATATTATTTCTATTCATTTATGCTCTCCTTTCTATAGTTATTTTTCCACCGCATTATGTTGACTATTGTTTTACTGACTGTAAACTACTGATGCAGAATAGTCCCTTAATTTTGGCAAGTGTTCCCCTAGCCCCCCCTTTACCTTATTTTGTTTTGATACTGAATCTACTTTTACTTCTTTTTACATTAAGACTGTTGTACAGTTTGTGACATCAGCAAAATGGAAGACTGATTCCTTCTTCACTGTAGCAAGATCATCCTGGAAAAAAATTACTAGGATTGACTAAAGTCCTATTTACTGTGGTACCTCACTACTTACTGTTTGCATGTAAATGAATATAACCTGCTATAATCCTAAGATGATCTACTGTCTGCATAATGTTTTGTAGAATTCTTGACCTAATTACCCATAATGAACTTGTCTTTTGTTGTTAACTAACATTTGCAGGTGGTATTTATTGAAAATGTTCTCTAAACTCTTAGTAGACAAGACATATGAACATTAGTTAAATGCTATCATGAGACAGAGCTCAGGCTTTTCTGATTATACTTGCACTATTGCATTACCTAATTACATCCCATAGAACCAACTGAATATTTGTGTCCTTCAAAGCGATAACTGTTGTTAGTGCACAATTTAGATTCTGCACAAATGCACTCACTATAACCTCAGGGTGCAGCACTTATATTACAGACTGCACCCCAGACACAGAAAATAAAATTCACCTCCCATTTTCTGATGCAGTATCTTCATTTACATCTACAGAAATTGTATAATTTGATTAACAATATTCTCCTGCTTTATCCTTGATGCTTGTCAACACCTTTTCTTTCTTTCTTTCTTTTCCTTCCTTTTTGTTTTTCATGTATCATGGTTTTCTTTTAACATTCATTTTCTATACCAATTCCATCTGTTTCATGCTCAAAGGGAGTCATTCCTGCAGGAATAAATAAATAAATAATCCTGGATTTAGCCGCCGTTATTACAAGAACAAATAGATACTTATATACACACACACACACACACACACACACACACACACACACACACACACACACACACACATACACACACACACTGCATGCACTTTGGTACAATTTGAATAGTGATCATCCATATTTCACTGCATAGTCCCTTGACCTGAGTGTCAGTATTATCCCAAGTCACGATCCACTTAAATACAGGGAGGGACATCAAGTATCTGCACAGTATTAACCTGAGAATCAGAGCTGGATAATTTAAATGAGAACCAAATGCTGTGATACAGCAATGCCAACTCTTTGTACATCTCTGCAACCATTTACTGACTTTTTGCTCCTTTAAACATATTTTTTCATCAGTAAATCAATATAATTTCCTTAATGTGAAATTAAAGTGGCAGGTTAAGTAATTTCAGCCCTGTTCCATGCTCACGCCAAGGAAAGGTACATCTATCATGTTTCCAGTAATGTAAAACATTTCTGTTCTCCAAATATTAAAATGTGAGATAATTTGTATAAAACTATCATATAGTCTATCAATTCTCACCAGAAGAAACTATAATAACCAAACTGTATCAGGTTCAGAAATTACTGCAACTAAGCGTGAGAGCAAAAGCAACATCTTCCCCAGAGCGCCAAAGTATAGGTGTTTGGGGGCATGCTTGACAGATGCCTGTAAATTGTAGTACAGCACCAGTGTTCAGAAATAAATACTCATACTGTACATAAATGATCAGGGCTGGGGAAGCACTTTTTGGGCAATAGCCTTTACTGCAGCAACCTGCTTGCTGCATTTGAATAATTGTTTTGCTACAGTTTTGCAATGGGACAGCACTGCTTGCCCCTCAACATAGTGTTTTCTGAGACTAGAATTGCACCCCAGGCACTGAAAAGGTAGTGTGGCTCTGCATGCTGGCCTATTTTTTATACACTGTTACTTGTTTAAAGTTCTTTCAGGATTTTTCCTTTAGCAAAATCAAATAGGATCAGCATCCTTATACATTTTAAGTAGTATATACAGTTATACAACTTTTTAGTATCAATTTGAACCTTGATTTAACCTCTTTAAATTAAATCTCTGCAATGGTTACATTCCTGGAAGCCTTGGAAAGCAGCTATTGAATGTGTCTACCACAAGGTGGCCCACACAAAAAAGCATTGCAGCTATAGATTCACATTACAGTCACTAGAATTGTATATAATGCTGTATATAACATCCAGTATCCTCATTAATCAATACATTAAAATCTTTTACATCCTTGGACCCTCATTAATTTTGGCTTTTGAAAGTCTACTTCGTGCTCATATTTATTTCAAAGTCGAACGACGGTACGCTGACATTTACACAGTACCGCTTATGTCTTGGACCTGGCCAGGGCCTTTGGCACTCTTCCCTTTGCAGGCGGTTGTTGACGGCTTGTGCATCTAAATCTAAAATCCATAAGCTATATGGTTTTAGCTAAGTGTTGCCTGAGAACCTGTGTAGTTAGAGTTACAGGTGTCACATGAAATCAAAATAGTTAACAGTTGTGTATTGTAGGCCACTTTGTTTTGGTCACATCCTATTTCTCTCTGACTTTCAGGAATGGCCTCCTGCCTAGGGCTATAAGTTTACCAGATGAATATAAACCAGGTTTTGTTATTGGATCTTCACTGATTCACAGTTGGTCCAACATGAGATAACAATGTTAGTAGTGCTTAAGATCAAAAGTCTCAACATGTGAGAAAAAGGGTCTATATTAAAATAAGCAAATGCTTGTGAATCGACCCTAGTTAGATGCTGAAAATGCAGTACTTCGGAACAGCGATTTTCCCAGGAAAAAATCGTTTATTCCTAAAAAAAAGAAAAAACTTTCAACAGTATTTTAATGTCACATCCCCCTACTTGATATACCAACTCTGGTCAGCACCACAGTGGAAACAGCAAACTCCCAAAACTGGCCCAGTGATTTTTCACTGTGAAAAAATTTGATGTTCGGGTATTTGGGATTTTTCAGCGGTCGCTGAAATAGGTTGATGAATCAGCATTTTGCTTTTTAAGTGTTAGCTGATTCAATATAGACCCCGAGAAAAAATAGTATAGCTCATTTCAGTAAGAAAAGGTGTTTCACTTATCATATAGGTGACACCCCTCCAATCAGGCACTTTTAAGTGACCAAGGCACTATTATTGATAATTACTTATCATGTACCATCATGTTTCACATTTCTTTTCTGGCTCTCTGGCTTTAGCACATCTCTTCTAGAGCCAAAAGAAATCTTTTATTCAACTTACTCATATATTGTTATACTCATTTTGAATTCTTCTGCAAAGCCATGGAAAGAATTCTCATATGCAAAACTCTGAAATAACCCTATCAAATTATCAATAATAGGAAACTCTCCAGACACTGAACCCAATCCATTTTGGTTTTATCATGGGCATGTCATGCCTACTCAACCTGGTGGACGTGTTTGAGAAAGTCACCACAGCAATGGACAAGGTAAAAACAGTTGACACTGCCTACCTTGACTAGGTCAAAGCATTTGACACAATACTCCATTCAGACCTTTTTACAAACTCGAGAGATTAGATAAAAACCCATGTCACTCAGTACATAGCTTACTGGCTCAGCAATAGGCCTCAGAATGGTAGAATTGAGGATTCCACCTCTATAAAGATAGTAGCCACCAACAGAGTCCCTCAGGGATCATTCCTGGGACTGCTCCTTTTTGCATCTATTTCATGAATTCAAAGCCAATATCAAGGTCCTCTGGATGACTAGATTTGCGTACAATTGCAAATTAGGAGCACTCAAAGAATCCAACACTAACACTAATATTCTGCAAGAAATTCTGACAAACAACTAACTTGTGGCAGAGTCATGGACTAAAATTAAATGCAATGAAATGCATAATACTGGTCCTTGGGAAGTCAGCCACCCCTGCTAACTGTCAGACTGACAACATACCCCTAAGAGTTGGCAAAATAGTCAGGGACTTGGGGATATATGTAGATAGTAATCTAGCCTTTGACCATCATGTGGCAAGGGTAGTGAGGAAATCATTCTATTTTGTGCAACTTCATAAATGAAGATATGGCATCTAGGTCCAAGGAGGTTATTCTTCTTCTGCATTTGGCATTTATCAGACCTATCATTGTGTACAGTACCAACTTTTGTATGTACATCCAACAACTGGAACATCCACAGAGGTTCCTCACTAAAAGAATACACTGTGTAAATAACATGTCCTAGGCAGATGACTTCAAATTCCTATCCATGTATTTTCTTTCCTAATGGCTGCGGAAGGGAGATCAATGCCTGGCATACAAGGCATTATTAGACTTCACTCTGACGCTCGTGCCCTGGATCAGCAATCAAGGAGCCTCAATCCTCACCACTAACACCAGAGAGGGCATCTCATATGAGAAGAAAGCACAAGAGTTCCCTGAGCCTTGTCCTGAGGTTTAGGATGTGTACCACAACAGACTCCTTGTGAGACTCGCATTCAACTTCCCACTCACCTCGAATTAAATCTAGAGGTCCCCTCACCCTATGCCCATACAGCAACTCAAAGGGTGAAAAACCTGTGGATTCCTGGGGAACCTCTCTGTAAGCAAACAACGGATGGGGCAAATATTTGTCTCACTCCCAATTAAACTGATCTGCAAATGCCCGTAACATGGACTTGATTGTAGAGTTTAACCTCTTCACAAGACCATTAGTCTGGGGATGGTAGAGGGTGGTCTTCATGTGCTTCACCCTACAGGACTTCCATAGACAAGTCAGCAGGTCTCACATGAAACTAGCACCTCTGTAAGACAGTATTTCTTTTGGGAAATCTACCCTGCTAAAAATTTCTAACAAAACATTTGCCACCTTCTCTGACTCAATGGAGGATAAAGTCACTGCCTCAGGGGATTGTGTAGCATAATCCACTACTACGAGGTTATACATTTTCCCTGTGGAACATGTGGTACTCAGAGGACCCACAATATCCATAGATATCCTGTGAAATGGCTCCTCATTCACAGGCAAATGCATCAAAGGAGTTCTCACCTTGTCTCCTGCTTTGCCTACATTTTGGCATGGCTCACAGGTCATGCAGTACCCTGTTACATCTCTGGAAATTCCAGGCTAATCAAAGTTCTGCATAATATGCCTCTCTGTACATTTTATGCCCATATGACCTGCAAAGGGAATATCATGGGCTATGGCTAGAAGCACCATAGGGTAGGCTCTAGGCACTCCCAACTGCTGTACTCTCTCATTGTCTAGCCCTCCCTCAGGGGTCCACTCTCTGTATAGTAACCCTCTGTTCCAGTATACAGATTCCCCCCTTCCTTGGGAATCAGGTGCCTCCCTAGCTACCTGCCTAGGCCTTGCAATGTAGGGTCTGAGAGCTGAGCCTGTCTCAACTCTCTTCTTGTAACCTTCCCAGCTTCCCTTCCACAGGAAGTCTGGCATCCTCTGACAGTGGTGCCTCACTGTCAGCCTGGGTACTACTACTCACCTCTACCTTTGCAGTCCCTCTGGCCAAGGGAACATCAGTACCCACAAGCAGCTGTGGCTCACCTTCAGTCTCACTGCTCACATAGCTTCCTCCCTGAGGTAACCACCTCACCAGTCCTGGTTGCAAGTATGCAGTCTGTCTGGGTCTCCCCCAGGCTACCAGACCCACATGCTTGTCTCCTAGCCTCACTACGTGTAACTGCATAAACACATGGTACAGCCTCATCCAAATCCTTCCCTCTCAGGACATCAGCAGGATGGTAGTTTAGTACCCCTGTTGTCTCAAGACAACATACTATTGGCATTTTGCCTTTCCCACTTACTGGTTCCCTCACCTTTGATTCCCCACCTTGCCTCCATAGACACCTGTATGCCACATGGCCCCACTGGTTGCATTCAGAACATTTAACCCTAGCTTCTGGATGTTTACCTGGACTAGTGGCTTTCCCTGCTACTTGCAGATTCTGTTGTGGCAGTCTGTGCTGCCCACCATGGGTTCCTTTAGACCCATGAGCAGTACTGGGGTCTCCCTCCTTCCTCAACTCATCTGAAGTAGCACACTGTTTATCAGCTAACCAGATCCTCATGTCCTCAGGCAAAGCGCTAAGGGCTTGTTCCCTCAGAAAAAGATCCGCAGCCCTTCAAAAGTGGTGACCTGACATCCACTCACCCACCTATGGAAATAAGTGCTCAGTTCAGTAACATATTTCCACACACTTTCATCTGCCTTGCGTCTATGCTGATGAAAATTTTTCCTATATGTTTCAGGTGATAGCTTAAAACATTCTAAAAGACATTTTTTACAGCAGTATAATCAAAACATGCAATGTCAGACATTTTAGCTAATGCAGTTACAGCTTTACCATGGAGTAAGGGGGTCAGGAACTGTAACAAGAGCCCTTGGTCAACTTCATATTGTTTACATACCCTCTCAAACATATGAATGAAACTATCAAAATTATCCCCTCTTTAAACTGGAAGAAATTTACTGACCTTTGTGCTTCTGGGTCCAGTTACTCCTTCCACATTACCTTCATGACTCTGTTGAAAGTCAGCATCTCCTTCTCATGTTTCCTCAGTCTCTTGTTCCTCAGCTTACAGACAACAGTTTCTCATCCCACATGTAGACACCTCAGTCTCTCAGCTGCTTCTATTTCCACATGTCTGGCCTCAATACTTTTACTACCTAGTCAAAAGAGTTCAGAAATCACACAGAAATACTTAAAACAAATCAGTAGTACAGTTCTAACATCACAGAAAAACACTTAGTCTAATCTTTATAGTCCTAGATATTTCTACAAGAAAACACACTTCTAAGATAACTTAAGAGAGCATAAGGCAGTGTTGAGTTGGAGAGCAAGATAAAAGTGCTTACAGGCTCTCCATGAGCAATAGTTTTTAAAATCACTAACAAACATTTCTGCTGGGCCCTCCCAGATTACATCATTTTTGACACTTAGCCTGGGGTTCCCAGGCCAACAGGCTACATTATTTAGCAATATAACACCTGCTCAGGAAGCTACAACAATAAAAGACATTTCACATGCACACTCTAGTAATTATTCCTTAAGTTAAAACAATAGAAAGAATGTGCTAGCCCAGACCAAATGGCACCGAGCTCTGGAGATCAAAGAACATACAAGACATAATTTTAATTTAAAAGAATAGTTGTGAAATGCTTGACTTAGTTTTCTTTACAGCAGATGGCAATGTTGCCACATTGTTTTAAGTTCAACATTTCACATTTACAAATGATCGAATTATCTGCACAATTCTATCTTGCTAGCCTGGCAGCCTTCTTCCATCTCTACCAGTCATCACAGACCTCTTGTATATCTACAAAACAGACAGCACCAGAACTACCCATTCTAAAGATTTAAATTTTGCCTGTGATATAAACAGGACCTCCTGGACAGAGAGCGGTATGTATCCTAGAGACTACCCCTTCTCTGGAACAGGCCTCCCATCCATCTGAAGCAGAATTCCTCCCTAACCAAATTCATGTGCAACTCAGACAATTGTGTGGGGAACAGAAAATTAATTTCCTAGTTTGGCAGCTATGTCGTTAATGTACAGAGGCATCCTGTAAATGGTTCTACTACCAGGACCCTGGTTATAAATGTTTCATCTCACAAGCTTGTGCTTACACTTACCATAATTCTGGTACCAGAAGCTGCCAGAGATTAGCTATTCATGGCTGGGTTTAAACAGATCTTAGTGGTTGTTATCCTTATAGCACACCTATGACCCTGTAATGACCCCTTTAGCATATATATGTCTAAACATATCGGTCAACATGAGAGAACTCAGAAATCCATAATAGAAAGATCAGTAGCCACAAAAATCTTAGTTAGCAGGACAGACTGACAGCCCTCTATCTGCACCCATCTCTTATATACATTCAAGGGTTCCTGTGTCTAGCCTTTTGAACCATGAAAGATCCAACCTCCTTTGACTTCCTTTTTCTTTGCAGAGCAAATTGGCCCCGAATATCTGGTTAGAGGAGTTAAATTTTCATCAACAAATGAATAAGACATGTTGGCATGCTAGATTTATATTTCAGTCTAACCCCTGTTTTTGGAACAAGCCTTTGCTGCATGTCAAAGTAAGTCTAGATAACAAAATGGGCACCCTCAAATTCTCCATTGCTTTATCTTGCATTGTGCTACTCTGGGCAGGAGCAAACTATGAATGTGGGTTATAGCCTTCTAATGGTCTGCAAATGGAACAGATTGTGTTTACCTATGAAGCTATGAACAGATTATTTATTTATTTATGTTGGTTTGTTAACTGGGTTTGCCCTACTGGGCAGTAGCCATTTTCAGGGAACCCAGGAAGAAGTAAACACAACACTTTATTTACAGTGTACATCAAATAAATTAAAGACTGCCAGGTATAATTCTGAGTCAAAAAGTAGATTACTGATTTAAGGCATTCTGTAAAACATACAATCAATGAAATATATTCATGATATTTAAAATGAGGGGGGTTATAGGAGAAAGACAGTGGAGGATAAGAAGTCTGTTGACTGATACATTAAAGAAGAGGTTTGCTATAGATTAATTAAGGTTGGAAGAATGTAATGAATATTACTGGCTCAAATTCATAAACATTCATTGGGTCACACTAAGTACATTTGTGTGATGGGTGGCCAGACACAGTGTGCGTGAGATTCAGGAATCAGTTACACAACATAGCTACACAGCATAGCTAGGGCAGAATCTGAGGTCAGCAGTGATTTATGCTAATGATTGCATAATGAAGTGTGAATTATGTGAAAGGGAAAAACAACATGGAGGAACTGTTTAGGAATGTTTAAAAATAGCGCAGCAACACTGCACTCTCTAGAGCTAAGGGGAAAAAACCCCCCAAAGGGGGAAAAAAAAGGGTTTTTCTAAAACCCCTTTGTCTCCGGGGCCCTTGGCCAAAAACCTTTTTTGGCCCCCATTTTGGCACTGCTCACAGGTCATGCAGTACCCTGTTACACCTCTGGAAATTCCAGGCCAATAGAAGTTCTGCATAATATGCCTCTTTGTATGTTTTATGCCCATATAATCTGCAAAGGGAATATCATGGGCTATGGCTAGAAGTGCCAGGTGGTAGGCTCTAGGCACCACCAACTGCTGTACTCTCTCACCTTCTAGCCCTCCCTCAGGGGTCCACTCCCTGTATAGTAAACCTTTGTCCCAGTATGCAGATTCCCCCTTTCCTTGAGAATCCCTATCTACCTGCCTCAGGCCTTGTAATGTGGGGTCTAAGAGCTGAGCCTGTCTCAACTCTCTTCTTGTAACCCTTCCCAGCTCCCCTTTCAGAGGAAGTCTGGCATCCTCTGACAGTGGTGCCTCACTGTCAGCCTGGGTACTACTACTCACCTCTACCTTTGCAGTCCCTCTGTCCAAGGGAACATCAGTACCCACAAGCAGCTGTGGCTCACCTTCAGTCTCACTGCTACAGCATAGTTTCCTCCCTGAAATAACCACCTCTCCAGTCCTGGTTGCATGTATGATGTCTGTCTGGGTCTCCCCCAGGCTATCAGACCCTCATGTTTGTCTCCTAGGCTCACTGCATGTAACTGCATAAGCACATGGTACAGCCTCATCCAAATCCTTCCCTCTCAGGGCATCTGCAGGATGGTAGTTTAGTTCCGCTGTTGTCTCAAGACAATCTACTATTGGCATTTTGTCTTTCCCACTAACTGGCTCCCTCACCTTTGGTTCCCCACCTTGCCTCCGTGGACACCTGTATGCCACATTGCCCCACTGTTTGCATTCAAAACATTTAACCCTAGCTCCTGGATGTGTACCTGAACTAGTGGCTTCCCTTGCTACTTTCAGATTCTGTTGTGGCAGTCTGTGCTGCCCACCATGGGTTCTTTTACACCCATGAGCAGTACTGGGGGTCCCCTTCCTGTGCAGACCCTGCTTGCTAGGTATAGTTCTCCCTCCTTCCCCAACTCATCTGAAGTAGCACATTGTCTATCAGCTAACCAGATCCTCATGTCCTTAGGAAAAGTGGTAAGGGCTTGTTCCTTCACCAAAAGGTCTGCCAGCCCTTCAAAAGTGGTGACCTGACATCCACTCACTCACCTATGGAAATAAGTACTCAGTTCAGCAACATATTCACATGCACTTTCATCTGCCTTGTGTCTATGCTCATGAAACTTTTTCCTATACATTTCAGGTGTGAGCTTTAAACATTCTAAAATACATTTTTTACATCAGTATAATTAAAACATGCAATGTCAAACATTTTAGCTAATGCAGTTACAGCTTTAACATGGAGTAAGGGGGTCAGGATCCATACCCAGAGCCCTCGGTCAACTTCATACTGTTTACATACCCTCTCAAATGTATGAATGAAACTATCAAAACGTATCCCCCTCTTTAAACTGAGTAAGAAATTTACTGACCTTTTGTGCTTCTGGGGTCCAGTTACTCCCTTCCCCATTACCTCCATGGCTTCTTCTGTTTCTCTTGTTCTTCAGCTTGCAGACATGACAGTTTCTCATTGTCCTCAGTCTGTAGACACCTCAGTCTGTCAGCTGCTTCTAATTCTACATGCCTCACCTCCAACTCAAGTCTCTTTAGCTGCAGCTGGATTTTTAAGTCCACTGCAGAAAGGCTGAGCTGTCCATTCTCTGAGGGAATTATGTCTCCACTGCCAGTCTGATTGTCCTCCTGGTTGCTGTTTTCTGATGCAGCTGCAACCAAGGCTGCAATCAGGTCTGCCTTAGTCAGGTTTCCATGCACCAGTCCCCTAGCCTGGCACATCTCTGCCAGCTTTCCACATTCATCTGCTGACATGCTGCCTGCTCTCCCTGACTAGCTAAGCTAACAAAAGAAATAAAACAATTGTGATCTGAACTATAAGCATGCACTGTGTGGCTGTTTTAGAGTACAAAACACCTTCAAAACTCACTGTACACAAGCTACAGGATTCACTCTACCCACACCACTACAAGCCAATTAGTATTTGCCAACTAATTAATATGTGATGTGGATATCCCACCACTGCCAAATACAAATGTGAGGTGGATTTCCCAACCACTGCCACCAATTAATATGTGAGGATATCCCAACCACTGCCAAACAATTAATATATGAAATGGATATCCCAACCACTGCCACCAATTAATATGTGACGCCCGTGCCCTAGCCCAGCAATCAAGGAGCCTCAATCCTCACCACTAACAGCAGAGAGGGCATCTCAGAGCAGGAGTTAAATAAAGTTATAATAGAAAGAGAAGGATACTATAAACCTATATTGTTAGGAGGTATAACATCTGAAAAGGAAAAAGTGTATAAAGGTAAGGAATATGTAAGGTATATAACTACCTATAACCTTAATACATATAATGTGAATGCTATATTAAGAAAAAATTGGCCTATACTGTTAGCTATGCCTGAAATTCAATCTATAGTGGGAAGTAAACCTTCTTTGGCATATAGAAGTGCAGAAACTTTAAAACAAAAACTTTGTTATAAAGATTTCAAGAGTAAACCTACAACTCAGAAAGAGATAGGCACAAGGAAATGTTATAATTGTTCATGCTGCAATGACTTATTTGAGGGTAGAGATTATTTTGAACATCCTACTGATGGACAGATTTATAAAATAAATACACTGACCACATGTAATGTAGAAAAAATTGTATATTTAGCATCGTGTTTAGCTTGCACTTCATTTTTATGTAGGCAAAACTATTAGAAAACTCAAAGAAAGGATAATAGAACACAAGTCAGACATTAGAAGAAAGCTACAAACTAATGCTTTAAGTAAGCACATTATGGAAGAAGGAAGTAATCATATATTTAAATTTAGGGTATTGGCAGCAGTCAATATTAGTATAAGAAAGGGAGACATTAATAATCTCTTAGAATTAAAGGAATTGGAATGGATCATTAGGCTTCAAGCAGACATGAGTCCAGGTTTGAATAATGCTGTGAACTTAAAACCCTTATTAGTGAAGAAGCAAAGAGAAAAATTATGAAGCTGTTAGCTATAGTAAGAGGGCATTATTTTATTATAATAATATTATTATAATAATTATATATTTTTTAGGTATAAATATATGTTTAAATTAATTTATTTGAATAATGTGAATCATGCATGTATGTGTTGTATGTATGTATATATGTGCATATATTTTTAAGCTATTTTTAAGATATATTTAAAGTGAATTTAAATTCTTTGTATGTATATATAAAAATTCTTTTGTGTGTATGGGGTTGCCCTTTTAAATAATTTTAGGTTAGTGAGTGAGTGGGTTGGGCTGAAGCATTTGTTTAATTGATTCTCCTACTTAAATGTCTCATTTCTGTTGTAAAATTATACTGATGAAGGGTGTAGACCCGAAAGCTTTATTGAATAAACTGGTTTTGGTGTAACTTCGTTTATAAATGTTTCATCTCACAAGTCCATGCTTACACTTACCATGGTTCTGGTACCAGAAGATGCCAGAGATTAGGGATGCATGGCTGGGCTTAAACAGACCTCAGTGGTTGTTATCCTCATAGCACACCTATAACCCTGTAATGATCCCTTTGGCATATATTTGTCTAAACATATCGGTCAACATGAGAGAACTCAGAAATTCATTATAGAAAGATCAGTAGCCACAAAAATCTTAGTTAGCAGGACAGACTGACAGCCCTCTCTCTGCACCCATCTCATATACATTCATGGGTTCCTGTGTCTAGCCTTTTGAACCATGAAAGATCCAACCTCCTTTGACTTCCCTTTTCTTTGCACAGAAAATTGATTCATAGGTTCATAGGTAGGTACTGGGCTATCTGCCTGAAGGCATATATTAGCCCAGCCACATTGTGCGGTATTCACCACCCCTTTGGTTAGTTCCCTAGGCCCTTGATCTAGCAGCTAGTACCCTTGGCCCCTATCTAGTGGAGCTGTTGGTATGATCCCTGGTGTGAAATTTCTGTTACCCATCCACTCTTCAAGGTTCCTCTTGAAGAGTGATAGTGAGGGAAGTCTTCGCAAAGGGAATATATCCCTCCAGCATGTTCTATTCATTGTTGTGCTGAGGTTTATATCCCTAGAGTGTATAGCTCGAGTATATTTGGTTTTGCTAAGATGGAGCATGTTCAACAGTTCTGGGTTGGACATGGCTCTATATGTTAGACAGAGATCGCCTCTGAGAAGGCAGTATGCAACAGAGAAAAGCCTTGGTTTTTTTCAATCTTGCTGCATAGGGCAACTGTTTGAGGCCAGTAATCCTCTTAGTGAGGTACCTCTGTGGTCTCTCCAGCTGCTGGAGATGCCTAGCCAGGTACATTCCAATTGGTGCATAGTACTTAATAATGGGTCTGATGAGGGAAGAGTAAAGGGGCACCACTACATCTTTAGATCTTGGTCCGAACCCTTTCGTGATCAGATGGGTCACATAGAAGGATTTTCAAACCACCTTGGCAACATGGTTATCAAAGGAAAGCTGACTATCTACTTGGGTCCCTAGATCCCTTATTACTTCTTCAGATTTCAGGAGGTTACCTCCTATGTGGTAGTTCACGGGTACTCTGTTTTTTTGCAAAGGGGATTACTATACATTTTTTAGCATTTAGCTTGAGACCATGGCTTTGACACCATGCATCAGTCTCATTAAGGCCCTTCTGGAGGATATCCATGTCTGCCAGAGACGCTATTAAAGCACCCAGTTTGCAGTCGTCCACAAACTTGGTCAGCCACAGCCCTTCAGTGCTTGCCTGTACTTCTGAGAAGTATATGCCAAACAGGAGAGGCCCCAGGACAGAGCCCTGAGGCACACCACTTGTTACTGGTCTGAATTCAGACATAGATCCCACTATTCTTACTTTGTGGGATCTGTCTGAGAGCCAGTTTGTGATCCATCTTGTGACGTAAGGGTTTATGCCCAGGTTGGTGAGTTTATCAATAATACCCGAATGGGGAATGGTGTCAAATGCTTTAGCAAGGTCAAGTTAAGCTGTGCGTACCTCCTTTCCCTTATCTAAAGCCTGAGTAACTGTCTCAAAGAAGTCCACCAGGTTCAGGAGGCATGATCTGCCCTTGACGAAGCCGAACTGTGTGGGGTCAAGTGTTTGGAGGTTCCCAATCTCTCCATTTATGAGTTCCATAATGATTCACTCCATTGCCTTACAGATCAGACTGGTCAGCCTTATTGGTTGGTAGTTCCTAGGGTCGGTTGTAGGCCCACCCTTGTGCAGCGGAACCACCGTTGCTGTGCGCCATTCTATGGGCACATATCCTGTCGAGAGGCTGAGACTGAATAGGGTATTCAGATGCGGGGTTAATTCATTTTGGAGCTCACGTATGACATAGCCCGGGACACCATCTGGTCCCATGGAGGCAGTGTTTTTAGCTTTAGATAGAGCCTTATTAACCAATGTATCAGTAATAATTGGAGTTACACAATCCCCTGGAATCGGTGGGGGGGGGGGGGGGATATGCACTGAACCTGTCAGCCAAGATGTTGGCAATGTCAATGGGGTCAGTGTATTTTGTTCCATTTTGTACTAGCTCAGAACAGACCTGAACATTGCCATTTAGGTTTTTGATGTAACCATAGAAGGCCTTATCATTATCCTTGGTATCCTTGGCAACTTTCTTTTCAAAATTGGCTTTAGTTGACTTGATGAGGGCCCTCAATTTCTTACTAATGCTGATCAGGAATGATTTTTCTACTTGAGAATTGGCCTTTTTTTGTATAAGTCTCCTCCTTTCATTGTATAGTTTGCTTATGGCCGGGGTCCACCAGACTGGTTTCTTCTTACTTGAGGAAGGAGTCTTGGTTTTATTTGGGATAGTACGGTCCATGCAATCCTGAAGATGTATATAAAGTGCCTTGGTGTAGGATTCCGCATCTTGGATATCATTATCCTTCTGCAAGGGAATAGTGAAGCTTTCCACTTCTGATGCAAGTAGTTTGAAGTTTGCTTTGGAAAGGTTTTTTACAATGGTTTCTTTGACTGGGGGAGGTGGAGGGGTGAGGATGTCCAAGGTTATCAGTTTGTGGTCTGATTTGACCAGAGAGTGAGTGATAATGGGTGTGGTACAATGGGCGCCCATATTTGTGATGACTAAATCCAATATGTTGTCCCCTCTAGTGGGAGAACATACCAGTTGTTCAAGGGCATTTGAATTTATAAATTCTATGAACCGCTGTGCATAGGAGTTAGAACTTTGGTAGTTCGCCCAGTCTATACCAGGGTAGTTGAAATCACCCAAAAGTATGGTGTTGTGTAAGACCTTTATATTTTCCAATGCCTCAAGGAATGCTGAGTGAGCAACTTTGGACATGGTAGGCGATCTATAACAGGCTATAACTTGAAATGTGGTTTTGCCTGCTGATAGTTGCGCATGGATGATCTCTGGGGCATCATGCTGCGCCACTAACCTGGAGATGTGGGTATCCTTGATGAATATGGATACACCTCCACCCTTTGTACTGCGATCCGGTAACTGAGGCCAGAAGCTATGATATGAATTGTAACCTGGTAGTGCTGGGGTGCTCTCTGGAGCCTTGAACCAGGTTTCTGTCACTGCACAAACATCGATTTTCTCCATACCGAGGAGTGCCTCGAGTGCGTGCATTTTGAGGTTGTGACATCTGGCGTTGAGTAGCATTACGCTTAGTTTTTGGTTACCTGTGCTGGTTACGGTGGTTGGTTTGTCCTTCAAGCCTTGCCTAAAAAAGGCACTATGGGGATAGCAAGAGCCTTGGCCAGTATTCGAAAGCCTAGGGGTGACAGGTGCAAACCATCTCTGGCGAAACAGTGAGGCTTGTCTATCATGTCATCCCAGGCAGACAGACACTGGATCCCCTTAGAATGACACCAGAAGCTTAACCAATTGTTGAAATTGATCATTTTGTCTTTGTATTGTGGTATCATTCTAGGTGAAGGTAGTATGCTACTCAAGGTCAGGGTCATACCAGCTTGGGCTACATGATCACAGAGCTCCTCAATGTCTCTTTTCATGTAGTCCAGGGAGGTACGTCTTAGATCATTCACACCAACATGTACAATGACAGCGTCATACTTGTACTTGTTCTGGAGTGACCTAAGTGTCTGTGTTATGTGGCGGATCCTATCACCCGACAGGCAGCTGACAGTAACCTTCTCCTTGTTCAGCCTGGTGAGTGGAACATCTATGCGCCTTACTATACTCCTATTACTAGCGTATTGGGTATGGTGTTTTGCCTTAGGGGCTGTCGTGAGGCACACTGCTGAGGTGAATTATGTGTTTTCTGGCTTGTGTTTGGAGGTGCAGGTTGCTTGCTTGTCTGCTTTGGCGGGCCCTGTTTCTTTTTCAGATTGGTACCTAGTGCCACTGAATATGTTTTTGTGTATTTATGCATATGTTTTGCTGGTGCTTGTTTTGTAGATCCATGTGTGACTGGTGGTGTGATGGTCCCCAAATACCTGGCTAGAGGAGTTATATTTTCATCAACCAATGAATAAGACATGTTGGCATGCTAGATTCATATTTCAGTCTAACCCCTGCCTTTGGAACAAGCCTTTACTGCATGTCAAAGTAAGTCTAGATAACAAAATGGGCACCCTCAAATTCCCCATTGCTTTATCTTGCATTGTGCTACTCAAGGCAGGAGCAAACTATGAATGTGGGTTATAGCCTTCTAATGGTCTGCAAATGGAACAGATTGTGTTTACCTATGAAGCTATGAACAGATTATTTATTTATTTATGTTGGTTTGTTAACTGGGTTTGCCCTACTGGGCAGCAGCCATTTTCAGGAAACCCAGGACGAAGTAAACACAGCACTTTATTTACAGTATACATCAAATAAATTAAAGACTGTCAGGTATAATTCTGAGTCAAAAAGTAGATTACTGATTTAAGACATTCTATAAAACATACACCCAATGAAATATATTCATGATATTTAAAATGAGGGGGATTATAGGAGAAAGACAGTGGAGGATAAGAAGTCTGTTGACTGATAAATTAAAGAAGAGGTTTGCTATAGATTAAGGCTGGAAGAATGTAATGAAAATTGCTGGTCCAAATTCATAAACATTCATAAACATTTATTGGGTCACACTAAGCAAATTTGTGTGATGGGTGGCCACACACAGGGTGTGTGAGATTCAGGAATCAGTTATACAACATAGCTACACAACATAGTTAGGGGACAATCTGAGGCCAGTAGTGGTTTGTGCTAATGATTGCATAACGAAGTGTCAATTATGTGAATGAGGAAAAACAACATGGAGGAACTGTTTAGGAATGTTCAAAAGTAGCGCAGCAACACTGCACTCTCTAGAGATTCGTAAATGGGTATTCCAGTGTAGCATGGAGCTGTGGGTGGGCAATGAGCAAAATCTTTTGAGAACTTTTATTAAAGGTATCTGCATGCCACAAGATAACTAGTAGAAGAGGGCACTACTACAGTGACTTGGCTGGCACATGCCATTAATAACTAAATATTTTGGCATGTTTGGCCAGAATGAAGACAGAAGTTTCAGAAAAATGGTAACGATCAGTGTTTGCATGTCTCACCTACTAGAATATGCTTCTGTACCACCACACTTTTTTCCAGAGGTTAAGACTAATGCCAAAAGATCGGGGCAGGTAATATAACTCAGTCACACCCTAGCTTTCAGTTTTGTACTTTAAGTGAATGTAATTTTGGTCACCGCTGTTACTTGTGCTGAGATTATATAAAACATTTGTCAGCATAGCTCAGTATGTAAACTTGAAACACAGTCTAGTTCCCTCACAAAGCAGTTTGGCAGTTCTTAAAGGTTATACAAGTTGCAGAGGAGATTGTTTAACAATTTTCTACCAGGAATCCAAACAAGACTTTAAGAATGTCAGGAGTTAAGTGCATTTTAATATTTATGTCCTTAATCCTATTGTTCTGAAATGCTAATGGGGCAAGTAAAACACTTGAACTGAGCTGATATAACTTCAATTGTTAGTTTTATTTTATTTTATTTTATTTAATTATTATTTAATAAGGGAAGTGTAGTGATCAAACAGTGGTCATATTTTTTGCAGAAATACTTGGCAAGTAAAAACTTAAAACAGAAATTGCAGTAGTTGAAGTCGTGACAATATATCATATTTTATTTATTCATTTATTTACTTTATTTATTGAGATTTGTTAACTGGGTTGATCTAGTTGGACTTATGGCCTATTTTCAGTGGAGACCCGAGGAGAAAAGCTCAAAATAAAAATCTTCCCTGGACACCAGCTCACTTTTCTTGATCAGTCTTATTGTCATCATGGGTAGACCTTCTACTGATCTTAAGGTCTAATGTGTCACAGTGTCATACTTTACATGTGCCTGCATCTCACAGCTACCCACACGAGAGTAAGGGTATGACTGCAACAGTGTGAGTCTAAATGGTGATAACAGAGACTCTATATGGTTATCAAGACTCTGTACGTGAACTATAATGAACTACAATTTTTTCTTCAGTGATCTCTTGCAACTGCCAACTCACCCTCCTCTGACTACTGCATCTTCAGAATTCCCAGATAACTACATAGTAAAACAATAAGTGAGAAGGTCACTGAAAAAACAATCAGTAAAAACAACATGAAAACTCCAGCAAAGCTAGAACTTCCACTGAGTGACCTCCCATACCTCTTGTGTCAGAGGCACATGGGATTTATGCAAATGACCCTTATGAACATCAGGTGTTTCAGCTAACTGGCGATTCTGAATGTCCATGACTGGTTTTGTCACCCATGTGAATCAGATACAAGAAGTTTGGGCCCATGTGCCTCTGATACAAGAGGATTGGACTCATGTGCTTCTGATACAAGAGATTTGGGCCCATGTGCCTCTGATACAAGAGGTTTGGTCCCATGTGCCTCTGATACAAGAGGTTTGGGCCCATGTGCCTCTGATAACAAGACGTTTGGTCCCATGTGCCTCTGATACAAGAGGTTTGGGCCCATGTGTCTCAGATACAAGAGGTTTGGGCCCATGTACCTCTGATACAAGAGGTTTGGGCCCATGTGCCCCTGATACAAGAGGTTTGGACCCATGTGCCTCTGATACAAGAAGTTTGGGAGGTCACTCAGTGGAAGTTCTAGCTTTGCTGGAGTTTTCATTTTGTTTTTACTGATTGTTTTTTCAGTGACCTTCTCACTTATTGTTTTAGTTTGTTGTTTGTGATATTTGTGCAGTGACCCTAATGATAATACATCACCTGGGTATAACAGCCCTGTGTTTCTTATGCTTAGTCAAACACTCTGCTTGTGCTGTGCTGATGAGGTCATAACAAGGCTGAAATATGCCTATCCACAGCTAGTGAGGTTTGGCTTTATTGGCCTGAAATTGTTTATTAAAATGACGAAACAAGTCATGGGCAATCAGAATCGCTAATTAGCTTTAACACCTGATGTTCATAAGGGTCATTTTCATGTATCTCATGTGCCTCTGATACAAGAGGATTGGGAGGTCACTCAGTGGAAGTTCTAGCTTTGCTGGAGTTTTCAGATAACTACATAGTAAATGTTTAACTGCAATATTATACAATGTGCAGGCCTATAAAGTACACTGGTGTTGAAAGACAGCACCGATCTGTGACCCTGATTACTGAAATTGTATTAACAATTTCGGTGTTAGAGGGCCAGCTAGGGAAGAGAGGACTGAGTTGCCAAAAGTGTGGTCACCTTTCATGGGTATTTGGAAGATCCCACTTAGGGAGTGATACCCAGTACTGGTTTGGATAGTATTAGCAAGAAAACTGTCAGGGTGGCAGTTCTTATATTTTTACTGTAAAAATTTTCACATCTGTGTAACAAGGCACCTCAGTTCACACTGTTCGCTTGGTTGGACTTCAGCAACATCCCCTTGCTTTCATGAACTGCATATCATTTATTTAAAAACAGGATGCAATTTTGGGTCTTCCTAGCTGACTGCATCTGCAAAGTAAAACTCTTCATTTTTTCACATTTTGCATTTTACAGAAGAAGCACAAAGCACTTCAATCCTTTCTTTACAGTTCTATCACACTTGCAAATTACTGTCATTTTTCTGTAGTTGACAAGCAAAACTTTTATTTTGTTGAACAAGTGCAACCAAGTATCACTTTCTGTATGTTTTGCACTCTGAGCTGATATTGAAAATGGCTCAACAAGACTAGTGCTTTATCTTACTTAAAATTGAAAAAAATACACTAACACAATAAATAAACTTGTTCAAGCTCTATTTTCAAGTTTATCATTTTTTGCTACAACAACCTCTACCTCCATGCATACCTTTCAGCTGTCCACATTTTCACAGAATGTCCATATTTTTGCTTCAGATTATTTCATCCATTTTTCTTAACACTGAGGTTTTCTGGCAAATCACTGGCAAATCATTACCAAAGTCAGAAAATAATGGCAAATGTTTGAGTTTGAGGCTTTATATCCTTGAGAAAATTCATGCTAATACAAAACCTGTTATTCTATCAACTTTCTAAGTTAGTAAGAATGACATTTAAAAAGTGTCCCTATTTGCCCCCCCATTATTTGGGGCTTTGTCCAAATTTCTTGTTGTAAGAGTCCGAGAGGTGATATATTTCATTCCTGGTTTATAGCTTTTCAGATGCATTGTTTTATTGTTTTACAACAAGTTTAACTCATCACAGTTTATATCATCTCTCCAGCTGTGAACCTTGCCTATTCTTTATGCACCTGTTTGTGTATCAGTCATCATACTTAGCTTTGTATCTTCAACAAAAATTTCCTTCCAAAAAGTCTGCAAAGTCATGGGAAGTCATTGAAGGAAAATCCTAGTACAGACTCCTGTAATTCCCCAGGGATAACCATCTTGTCATCATGTGAACATGATTAGCTATTGTCAGCTGTCTTATTGTGTATAACAAATATTCCTCCATTATCATACGAACCACACCATTGTGACTAACTTATTTTAATGCTGCTAGTTCGGATGTTTATTCATAACTTAATCAGTTTAATGTTTGATATGTATGAAGTCATGAAGGAATCCTTAAATATTCCTGAATCACAGGCTTCACAATCAAACTCTTCATTCAGGCATCATGGAACAGGATTTCTTGCAGAGGCAGAGAAACATAACCCTCTATGAATGGAGATCATGTTGGATAATTCAGAGGTACTGTCCCCCCCCAACCATGCAGCACCCTGATAACAATAACTTTGCAAGGAAAATAAAATAAAATAAATAAATAGTAAATAAATAATAGTGTCCTGTACCTCAGGCAAAATAAAATAAATTGTTTCCTGTACCTCCGGGTTAATGCTCTCTCAGCAACAGCTCCTTTACATACTAACCTGGGTAACAACAGTAGGTACCACAAATAACATTTGAAAGGGTCTTGTCTGGAGTTCTGTCATGCATTCAGACAAACTGTAAAACATAGATCAAGCACAGTGGTACAGTGTTTACTGTTGTCACCTCACCTCACACCTTGGGTGGGCCATAGGACATTCATCCCGAAGATCACTTCAGTGGCTTTGCTTGACAGGGGCACTGGGAACTAAATTTGGGCAGCATGATGCCAGAGAATCTTCTTGGGCTAGGCTTATATAGGCTCCAGGGTCATTAGCCTAGTACACACCTATGAACCTATGCTGAACAAAAAGTGGTTCTCTCAGTTTGATTCTTGGCTGGGGTGCCTTCTGTGCAGAGTCTGCATGTCCTCCCTGCATTTGTGTGGGTTTCCTCTGGTTGTTCCGATTTCCATCCATATTACAAAGACATGCATCTGGAACATTTTGTCCCGGGCCTCTGCTAAAAATAGGCTCTGTCCTACTTGGACTTTCCCAATCAGCAAATGATAGATAAATAAATAAATAAATAAATGTTTTGTAAATGTTTGTTATTTGTTCAGAATATAATAACATGTAATAAAACTAATTTCCTTTACAAGAATGATATCTGTTAATTGTGAGATGGATGTAGGTTTTCTTTCTATAAACAGACATTTGGAAACTTTCTTACTGCAGTGGTGTATGACTACAGCATTTACTTTCCCCTCAGGAAGTTACTGTTAATAAAACATTACATAAATGTGATATCAAAGACAATAAAATACCTTTAATTATCTTCATAAATTGTGCTCACTCTTCCTATTGGTTAATGTCCTGGCTCACTAAGATATTTATTTGTTCACCTTGCAGAACAGGTGGAGGCACCAGACATACACATCGAAGAAAAAGGGAATAAAATCAGTTGTACCAGAAAAAACAGCAACTATAAGTACAGATTGTGTATTCTGTATCAAAATGATCACCAAGTGCAAGATACTGGTCTTCAATACAATACTACCCCTACTGAGGAGGTTTCCTTTACTGTCCCTGATCTTCCTGATGAGGCTTTATTTAAATGTTTGTGTTATACAACTGGAGAAAGGTGGACACGTAACAGCTCTGCTATAACTAAAGCAGGAAAATGTAAGTAACGTTTTAACTGGCTTTGCTGTTTCTTATTAAACTATGTTCTTGAAGTCTATAAAGCTGTGAATGATGTACATTTCATAAATTAATGACAAGCTGTACCACAAATGACTTACAGAAGAAAGAACGTAATGTAAGCAAAGGGGGAAAGAAATAAAATTAAAAAAAAAACATACAGGGTCTTGTCTTAGTGATTTTAGTATGGTTAATATCTCTTGCGTGATTCCAATTTCACTGACCTAAATACGAAAATAAGTTATTTGGTTATTTCATACCACTTGTTCAATTACTGTGCATATATCTGTATTTCTGATAACATCTCTGAATTCAGTTGATAAGACAATTGTACTGGCTAGAAGCTGTGCAGATGAGTAGTTGATCCTAAACTGTTTTACAGCCTTTCATTTGAACCCCCCCCCCCCCATTATGATTCATGACTAGTGCTTTATTGCACTGTGGGGTAACTCCATTTGTTGACATTCCAACAGAATTTTCTGAAGTATCAAGTTACTTTTCTTACCTGACAATATGGTAACATCAGAATAGTAGTGATAATTTTGAGATGATAAAAGTGGAAGACACCTCAAGGATACACATGCTAGAAGTGAATGTGTAGGCTTTCCATGAGCTGGCTTGTTTTCTTTATCTGTACTTACTTCATACAATGTTTACACATATTTGCTTTCAGGGATGGGTATTTAATTTATTTTTCTCCTTGAATATTATGTATAAAATTAGATTTTGATTAATGAATCCTTACTGGGCACCTGTAAAAGAAAAGCAGGAACCCCAGATATATGTGCACGTGTGTTTAAATTGAAAGATCAGTAACTTGTCCCATGGTGTTAGCTTTGTTCAAACAATCAGACATAGTTTCTCAGCTGGAAAACTTTTATGTCTTTAATATGGTACAGCTTTACTTCTTTAAACTTGAACTAAAGAAAGGATGTACTTTCAATGAAGTAAAACAGAATAAAGAGGAAGTGGCACAGATACCAGTTTTATCAATGACTTTCTCACTTAGCTACTGCACTACTTAAGTGTTTTTTTTTCCATCTCTCACTCAGAAACATTCCCTTTAGTTCTAAAGAGTAAACAGTTAAAACTGTCTACAACAGCACGTGCTTTATTTTTAATCTTTCACTTACAATTCATAAAGCTTCTCAGAGTTACTATTCAGATTTAAGAAAACATTATTTTCCATGCCTTTACACTTTTTTTCATCAGTTTTACTAGTTGACTAAATTTGGTATAAAAATGCAAATTTTTAGGCTCAGTCCATGAGGTGGAATATTATGAATCATAAAACAGCTCCAAGAAAGACAGATTCCATCTATTACCCAACTATCAGCTTGGGTCAAAGGAAATCTATTTTTCTTCTTACAGCATTCCCCATTAAGTGGGTATGATATACACACCCATCTCATATTATAGATATTTTATTTATCCTACAAATTAGGGAATCAGAAATCTGTATGTGATCTCCACTGGCTTTTTAAAAGCACATTGACTTAGAAATTTGATGTTTATCAGTATAGCATATGTCAAGAGTCTGGTTATGATCTGAAAAAAAATCCTAATGAAGAAAACATGGAGCATGGGTATGTCTTTAAGGGATAGTTTGCTTAGTGCCTATTAAGCTTTCAACAAGGGAAGTTTGCCATTGTATTTTCATAAATGGTGTTCTGTTTTGCCAGTGACTTCATAGCTTGGGACTATATGCCTTACATGTTTGCTATCAAGCTTTTTTGTTATTAGGCTTCAAGCATATTTGGAGACCCACCCCGTAATGTAATTGACAACAAGTTTTGTGTGTTTGCAAGCATAACTATAAACTAGAGAGGAGTCAAACAACATCGTTGCTGCAAAATATTTCATATCTACAGCCTGCAGTCTGGTTTATTATATTGAATGTATAAACATATATTTTTGAATCATACTAAATTTAAAATTCAATGTGTATGATCACCTGGGTGGTAAAAAAATGTAATATGCATATCAACCCCCCCTCAAAACAATGACAAGACCCAGGAACTTCAAAACTATCCACTTGAATAATAAAAGTTTAGCAATTTGAAAAAAACTCTGTAAAATGCCCTACTTGGAAAAAAAATATTTTAGAATACTGGAGAGTATTTCCAGAGACCCATGGGGTTACTAGGAGTCCTGTTTGCAATACAAAGAACTGCTTGGTAGTTGAGGTTAGATGTGCCCTCCCCGCAGGTTTGAATGGTTACATTTCTAAATTGCCAGTCCCAAAATTACATTGAGCAAAGTTATGCAGGCTAGCAAAATGTTTCATTACATGGAAAGATTTTACAATATATGTATTTATAATGCTTTCCCTAACTATTAAATAATTATGTTATTTTAAAATCACATTACTCATTTCACATACGGTTAAGAAGTCCTTCATAATACTAGATGGCCTATATCTTTAAGAAGCTGTTCATTTGAATACAATTATTCAGTTTAATGTACTAATTTTAATTTATGATTAATTCTTAGAAACCCCTTTAACGTTTTAAGGACGAAAACATTTTTTTTCAATTGTTATTTTTTATACAAAATCACTAAACTCTTATTGTTAAAGTGGATGGTGTTGAAGTTCCTATGGTGTATGCATTTTGGCCGGAAACTGGTGGTCATTTTTTGCTTTGGTTGCAAATATTGCTTGTGCCACTGGAAGCTTCTGGCTTTGTGTAGCTTGTATATCACCCTTAATATTTCAGCAAAACAGGACTATTTTTTTAAGATTATATACAGTTCACACAGGTTCAGTGCAAATTTCTCCCCTCCTTCACCCCCAAAGGAAGAAATACTTATCCCAGCTGAATGTAATCTCCCTGTCATCTCAGATGTCCAAGTGAAAACCGCCCTAAACAAAGCAAAAAACACAGCATCAATGGGACCTGACGGTATCCCGGGTTGCATGTTACGCGAACTCCAAGAGGAGCTAAACCCGCACATAAAAATGCTATTTAACCTTAGCCTTACTTCGGGATATGTACCTGAACACTGGCGTACAGCAACAGTGGTCAAACTCCACAAGGGGGGTGCCTCTACAGACCCTGGAAACTACCACCCCAAAAGCTTAACCAGCCTGGTCTGCAAAGCTATGGAAGGAATCATTATGGAACTCATAAACAGAGACATAGGGGACCTACAGACACTTGACCCCACCCAGTTTGGCTTTGTAAAGGGCAGATCCTGCCTTTTAAACCTGGTTGACTTTTTCGAAACAGTCACTAGAGCCATTGATGAGGGCAAAGCAGTCCATACAGCATACCTGGACTTGGCTAAGGCCTTCAACACAATACCCCACTCAGGCATAATAGATAAGCTCAACAGCTTAAAAGTAAACCCTTATGTCACTAGATGGGTTGCAAACTGGCTAAATGACAGAACCCATAAAGTTAAAATCGCTGGAGCAATGTCAGACTCAAAGCCAGTCACAAGTGGTGTCCCACAGGGATCTGTCCTGGGACCCCTCTTGTTCGGCATTTATTTCTCAGATGTTAAAGCAAACATGGGAGGGCTGTGGCTGACAAAGTTCGCAGATAACTGCAAACTAGGTGCCATAGTCGATACACCAGCAGACACACACATCCTACAAAAAGGCCTCACAGAAACGGACAACTGGTGCCGGAGTTACGGCCTTAAACTAAATGCCAAAAAATGTATAGTCATCCCCTTTGGGAAAAACAAAGTACCCACTAATTATCACATAGACAGCAACCCACTGAGTACGGAAAAAGTAATCAGAGACCTAGGGACCCAAGTCAACAGCGACCTCTCATTTGACACCCACGTTGCCAAAGTGGTTAGAAAAACATTCTGCCTTGCACACCTCATCATGAAGGGATTCTCATCCAGATCCAAGGATGTCATTGTACCCCTATATTCCTCCCTCATCAGACCCATGATTGAGTACAATGCCCCATTTGGTATGTACCTCACCCGGCATTTGCAACAGCTGGAGAGACCACAATAGTACCTCACCAAGAGGATCAAGGGTCTCCAACATATGTCTTATTCTGCCAGACTAAAGAAACTTCAGCTTTATTCAGTAGCATACCGCCTGCTCAGAGGTGATCTCTGCCTAACGTACAAGGTCATGTCCAATCAGGATCTGATGGACATGCTCCACCTCAAAAAATCCAAATCCCTCAGGACCACGAGAGCTAAAGACTTAAACCTCGGCACAAGTATGAATAGGACATGCTGGAGGGACAGATTCATAACCCAGAGGCTTCCCATGCTTTGGAACAAGATCCCAGTTCGTATTAGGCAGAGCCCCTCACTGACTCTCTTCAAGAGAAATCTTGATGAGTGGATGGGAGATCGTAAGTTTACCCCAGGGGTCACATCTGTGTCACTGCTAGACAGGGGCACAGTAAACTAATTCTATTATATAAGGGGACCTTCATTGTGTCACTACTAGACAGAGGCACAGTATTCTAAATTTATTCTGTACATTTTTGTACCATTTCATGGGGTGGCAAAAGCCACATCACTATGGCTAGGCTTACAAATGCCCCAGGGCAGATAGCCTAGTACTATACTATGAAACTATGAAACAAAACTCCAGAACTCAAAATATGTAGATTCACCAAAATTAACTTTAATTCATGATAACATCCAATAGGCCACAAAACAGCTTTAGGACAATAATGTGATATACAGCATACTGGTTTCACAATAGGGTCATGACTATATATATATATATATATATATATATATATATATATATATACATATATAGATCTCCTTCATAACACCACATTACCATAACAGTGAATGTCAGAACATTGAGACCATAATCACAAAGATTCTTATTGTTAAAATTGCAGAAGATCATAGTATAGAATGCGGAAATGTACTTACCTTTTCATAGGGTGAATAATTTCATGATGTTCTGTAGTACATACATTAAGAAATATGGCAGCATTCACATCACTTTATTCTGCTGCCTTTGAGTAGTTTGGGTATGTGTGAGTTGTAAAAGAAAAAGAAATTGTGTAATTGTAGCTGTTTTTGTTAATTTAGTATGTAGCTTTACAGGTAAGGTAATCCGGTTTTGACATTAGTAAATGTGTTGTTGTTTTGGTTGTTGTTTATTCATCGCTAGACTCCTATCCTTTCTTTAAATTTAATTTGCAGGAGGTGTGAGGACTGCAAAAGTGAAGGAGGATAGCTATTATATGTGTTGGTTGTGTTACTCTTTTCGATGTTTTGGGTTTCAGTGTTTTCATAGTCGGTGTTTTAAAGTGTCAATAATGTGTATTTTCCTGATTGTGGTCTCGGTGTTTTAATGTTCACTGTTATGGTAATGAGATATATATGTATATATATATATATATATATATATATATATATATATATATATATATATAGATATATATATATAAATGCATGGATTTGGTCGTACAGCCAATTGTTGAACACACCATGTTGAACTGTAGAATGTCAGTATGGCATAATTGCGAATGCAATTATGTCGATATGCCAAACATCCTCCCTTTTTGACCGATGGTAGCGCTTGTTTAGGTGGTAGAGCAGTCAGAAATGTCGATTGCTGAATTTTTTACGACATTCCGACCATTCGACATCTAAACTTTTGTCATTTAAATTCGGAGAACACCCTGTTCGACAATTGGAAGTTAGACCAAATCCATGTAAACATATATCTATATATATATATATTTCATTTTCTGAATGGTACTAATATCAATGTGCATAATATTGACACCAAATTATCAATATTATGCATATCAACACACTACTATGCATGTGCCAAGAATGAATCTCAGCACATGCAAAAACTTTTAAACAAAAAATCAAAACAAAGCATCACTTTTCCCAGGGGAGGAGTAAGCAACCCCTGCACACCTACACCCCTGTTAATTATATAGACTAATTACAAGATTGCACAGTTCTCAGGGAAAGGTTATGTTTGCCAACCTCATGGATCATCTTATCTGCTACTTTGTTTGATAGGTGTCGAACATTTGTTAAGTTGACAAAACAAATGTTTACCAAAGCACTGTTTGACATAAGTAATGGAACATACACACACACACACACACACACACACACACACACACACACACACACACACACACACACACACACACATACCTATCTATAATTGTGTGTGTGTGTGTGTGTGTGTGTGTGTGTGTGTGTGTGTGTGTGTGTATATATATATATATATATATATATATATATATACACATAGAGAGAGAGAGAGAGAGAGAAGTGCATGCTTATGAGGGCAGAACATAAACACAAGGCACATATGCGGAACACAGGCTGTGGCTTCTCTCATGCTCTAATGATATAGCAGTAACCTTATTGTATGGAAGGCTTGCAAAACAATTAAGGTCTTACATTCCATTAACATACTATAACAAGCCATATTAATATCAGACATCCCATTATTATGTTAGCTACCTCAGACTCCATTCAGCTACTCACATAAACCAGTATGTGATGACCAACATAAAGAGAAATCAGAAAACAAATACTTGTGCAATTAGAGTGATATCCTTAAATTAATATTTCAGTATTAAAACAGTTATTTTTCTGGTCTCTTTTTTTACCACTGGATAGAAGTCTAAGCAAGAAACCATACTGGAGTGGAAGTGTCAGCTGTATATTGTAAACCAAATTCAAGTTCAAATTGATTGAAATGTTAACTTCCTAGGGAATTTATAACTCAAACAAATCACTACAGTTCAGTACAATGAAGGAAAATGATTAAAATTAATATAATAATAGGAAATTTATCATAGCACACCATAGTTTATCAATGCCAAGATAGACAAATAAGAAATCAATTCCAAAAGACTAATGATAGTTCTGTGGATACCCTAAAAACATAACTAATAAACCCATGATATAAGTTGGTTGGTATGTTATGAAACTCCATCAGTTCACAGAAAGCATAATACTCACTGATGAATCCATTTTATAGCTCAGGACAGGTACTGCGAAACAGACAGAACTGTAGTGAAATGGCTGAGAGATAACATATAAGTAGCACTGTAACAAAATAAAATGCCACTACAGCAAATTCATCCTCCGCATCTAGCCATCTCCACAAGGAATTCAGTGCATCCAGTGTAGGTCTTCAGTACTGGACATAGTATCCCAAATTGTCAGGGACATTAATGACACCAGTCAGGAGGTCATATCACACGTTAGGGACAAGGCTCTCCTTCCTCGCTAAAAAGTTGAAAAAGCACACTAGAACCTTCAATTGCATATTCCCTGAGATGTCACTTAGTGAGAATAAAACAAACAAATGGAAGCTATATTAGTGATAAAACTTTGAATAAAAAAAAAAAAACATTAATTGCAACACATAATAGCAAATGAAATGAACAACCAGTTCAAATAGGCAAAGACAAACATTTTACAAATATTCCTGAAAGTAGTTTCTCCACTGACAGCCATATGTTACCATTTTGGAGGTCTCACCCTCAAGATCGAGCCCCCTAATTGCTGACCATCAAGTCATAACTTTGCAGATATCTGCAATAAACATGCAGGTAAAGACTGTTGCTGTACTATCAATGCTTCCCCAAAAGTGAGGCTTATTCTGACCTGATAAAGGTCATGCTGCTAAATGCTAGGAGTCTAATCATGAAACTGCACTCATTGCAAGCATTCCTAACCTTGGAAAATGCTGACATCTGTGCAGTCACAGAAACCTGGTTCAAAGCTGCGGAGAGCACCCCAGCCTTACCTGGTTATTCATCCTATTATATATTCAGACCTCAAACTGTGGGCAATAAAGCAGAAGGAGGACGAGTTTCAATATACATTAATGGCATACACATCTCCAGGCTGGTCAAACAGTATTACGCACAGGAGACACTCCAGATGCAGTTAACCATTGACAAGACCACTATTCAAATCATAGCTAGCTACTGGCCCCCAAATCTGACTGAAGATGTTCAATCTGCCCATTTGGACCTGTTTGAATCTATCACGATTCAACCCTTTACCCTGATCCTGGGTGATGTTAACTTCCTAAACATAGATTGGAGGAACTACTCATGCCAGAACACTAGCTAGTCAATACCCCCACAAGAGGTGATAACATCTTGGACTTGGTATTAATCAACATGAGTAACCAGTGCAGCATCC